>NC_137456.1:68014954-68240804 GCF_964235325.1 Thermobia domestica
GGGGGTTTTGACCTAGATCCGAATAGGAACTAAATTCCAGGACTTTCAGCAGCTTCAACCGTGTTACCCCGTCATGTATGAAAATTGTTTATAACTTTATTGATACTTATCAAATTTTCATGAAATTTATAGTGTTTTGAGCCTTACAATAGTAAAATTTATTACACGATATCTCATTTATGTCATTGCAGGTATTAGCGGCAAATCATGACGCATCCTCTAACTCCATGAGCGGTTCAGTTGGCATTCTGGTACAAGTACAGATATGGTGGCGAAGTGTGGAAGAACAGGCCTGTAGCCAGTCCAAAAATGGAGGGGGGCGGGGGGCGGATGAAGTTATGTGGAGCACGATGCAACCATATTATAGTTCATTTGCCAGTCTACCGTGAAAATTTTAGGGGCAGCCAAAATTTAGGGGGGGGAGGACTCTAGACCTTCCTGGATACGGGCCTGTGGAAGAACCCTGTACCTCGCTAAATACGAAGACTATAATGACTTGCCATTCGAAACCAATGGACACAGATTGTGTAGCAGATATTAGGAGACGTCGTCGTACCTCAGTATCCAGGACGAAAGAAAACGTGCAAGTGGTTCAGGTGTTCAATCAAAGAAATCACAAAGATAGGCATATCGCAAAAGTGGTTTATACCCGACACAGAATCCAAACTGTCTGAAGGAAAAGTTGAATTTTCATCCATGGAAACACATTACTGCCAGGAATTTTTGCAGAAAGATTGTGATCATCGGTTGGAGTATGGAGAGGTAATGCTTGCTTGTTATGAAGATTGGTTCGATTTTTTCGGTAATATCCTATGGTCAGGTGAAGCCGAGTTTCATATTGGAGGGTTTATTAACTGGTATTTTCAAGTCTCTGAAGAGATGACATGTCAGGGGTAAAGAGGACGTCTGATGACCTACCCTGGGCTCAGCATTAGTTTGCTCTCGCCTGGTACGAGGTTCTCTTGGTTCGATTACATTTCTCATCTTTACTTCACACCCTATTTTATAAGTATTCACTTTTATTAACCACCCATCTTCTTTGACCCAAACAAGTAGTGAAGACACTGCTATATTAGGAAACAAAATTTGATAGATATGATTTTAGAAGGAATTTTCCCCTCATTTAAACCATCTTAGATGAAGACTTATGACAACTTTCTGAAGGTACATCAAGTTCATATTGGTCTAGGTTCTTCATATGCCCCTGGCTAAAGTAACGCTCCCAAAATTTAGGAATGAAATTTGAGATATGAATCTTGGAGGTACTTTCCTTAGTTTTAGACATCTAACGTTAGATGAAGTATTATGAGGTACTCTTCTGTTGGACTTAACCATTATTAAAAAGTTTGGAGCTTTGGTTCACCTTGAAAATTTGATCCGTGAATTTTTTGGGGATTAAATTGGATCTGGTGCATCAGAGACATTGCTGTACCTTTCAAATCACCCACACCTATGCATTCACAACGTTTAATGCAACGGTGCTATAATATATGATACAGTTCCCAAATTAAAGAATGAATCCAATTATTTGGTCTAGGAATTAATTCGTGCGGGTGGACAAGAGATGGCGCAACGAACAGAGCGTCCCACAGTTCCGTGTATCCACACATGTGTTGCAAACCCCTGTCATCGCGTATCGTTCGTAGTATAGGGCAGTGGATTAAAGCGTCAACAACACCAGTTTGTAGTTAAGTGAACATGGCGCAATTTGTGCCTGATAAAGTGTTTTTGCGGGGTGTCCTGCTGCATTACTTTAACATGCAGAAAAGTGCGACTGAAAGTCATCGTATTTTGCTGGAAGTGTATGGTGACCATGCTCTAGCTGAGCGAACGTGTCAGAAGTGGTTTGCACGGTTTAGAAGTGGTGATTTCGGCTTGGCAGACCAAGAGCGAGCTGGACAGCCAAAAAAATTTCAAGACGAAGAATTGACAGCATTGCTCGAGCAGGATTCGTGTCAAACGCAGGAACAACTTGCAGCAGCATTAGGCGTTGATCAAACAACAGTCTCCAAACGCTTGAAAGCCATGTGAATGATTCAAAAGATGTCACATTGGGTTCCACATGAATTGAAAGACAGAGACGTTGAAAGACGAAAAACCATTTGCGAATTGCTGCTTCAACGACAGAGCAGAAAGTGGTTTCTGCATCGAATTATTACGGGTGATGAGAAGTGGATCCATTACGAGAACCCTAAACGAAAAAAGGCCTGGGTGAAACCAGGTGAACCAGGTCCATCACAACCAAAACGAGATATTCACTGTGCAAAGGTTATGCTGTGCATATGGTGGGATATGAAAGGTGTGGTGTACTATGAGCTGCTGCAACCGGGTGAAACTATGAATGGAGAACGTTATCGGCGACAATTAATACGTTTGAAGAAAGCTCTGGCCAGAACACGACCAGAATGGGAGAACAGACATGATAAACTTATTATTCAACATGATAACGCTCGCCCACATGTCGCAAAACCGGTCAAAACCTATTTAGAAAATGTCGGATGGGAAGTTTTACCCCACCCGCCGTATTCACCAGACGTTGCTCCTTCGGACTACTACTTGTTCGATTGCATGAACAACGATTTGATTGGACAGCGGTTTACTTCTTCAGAAGATATCGAAACATGGGTCTCTGACTGGATCGCTTCCAAGGATGATGACTTCTTTCGCCACGGAATCCGTACATTGCCTGACAGATGGGCGAAAGTGGTGGCTAGCGATGGACAATATTTTTCTTAAGGTATTTATGTATTTTGTGTTTGTACTACAGCTTCAATGTGTGCGTACCAACCGCACGAATTATTTCCTAGACCATATATTATTTTTTGTTTTAATTTTATACCAATCCAAACCTAGTAGTAGAGACAACTTGCAAACCGTTTGCTGTAAGCTTGAATTGCAAGTCAGCCAAGCTTGCTTCCAACTTGATTGGAAAACGTGCAAGCATGACGCAAGCTGGATTTCAATAACGAAGTTACGAAGGGGAAACCTTGCATTCAGTGTTCCATTCAAGCTTGACGTAAGTTAAGACAAGTCAATAGTCAATGATGCTGTGAAGCTCTGCGAAGGGTCTAAAGCATCGCTTGCAAGTACAACAAAAGGAAGATTGTATGAAAACTTGCGTTTCAAATGCAAGAGTAGAAAGCCAAAAGTCAAGCACGCGCCAACTGGCCGTAAGCTTTCTTGCTACTAGGGAAGGGTATAAAATAGTACTTGTGATGGACATCTATCTTTCAAATACATTATCTGCTTCTTCTAAGCCTCTTCCCCAGTTAGCGGGGTCTCCCTTTTGGATCTTTGTCTTGCTGTCCTCCACGTGTTTCTGTCTTGTATCATATCCACTGTGACACCGCATTGCACCACATCGTTCTTCATACAATCTCCCCACTTCTTCTTTGTCCATCCTTGCTCTCGTTTCCCATTCATTTCTATAACATCCATTCGGTTAATTGTGTATTGCAAAGGTCTTCCTCTTACATGCCCAAACCATCAAAGTCTCAGTTCTTACAGTTTTTCTATCATTGACCACACTTTTACAGTTCCTCGCATCATTTCATTCTTAATTCTGTCCTTCTGCACCCCTCTACACATCCACCGCAACATCTTCATCTTCGCAATAAGCAACTTCTGATCTCCTTTCTTCGTCGTCCAACATTCCGCTCCGTATGAGATGGTAGATTTCACTTCTGTTTTGTAAACTTTTCCTTTAAGGAGCATTGGTGTCCTATGATCACATAATACTTCTGCCTCTTTTTTCCATGTTGTCCAATCGCTGCTAATTCTGCTGTTTATATCTTCATATATTCCTGCATTTTCTTGTAGTATTGACTGCAAATACTTGAATTTCTTCGTCAATACCACCTCCTCTTCGTTTTGTCCTATTCCTATATTCTCGATTACATTTTTCCTGAAAGAACAACGTAAATAATTTTAATAATTCTAAGCTCTTTGCCATTCAATGTTCTCCTTCAGGTATCTAATTTCTCTTGCAGTGCTGCCTTGGTTGCAATCAGCAGTACGATGTCATCCGCAAATAGCATATTACACAGTTCTAACTCTTGCATATTCTTTTTAAGCTCGTACCGGTACATTACAACCCCAAAAATATATGGGCTAAGACTAGATCCCTGATTAAGTCCCACTTTAACTGTGAATTCATCTGTTATTCCAAGCTCAATCACTCAGGGGTTTAGTAGAATGTTAAGAGTCTTCATTCCGGCGAAATTTAAATACCGATAATTTTATAGTAGTTATGTGATATCTTGAAATAGATAAAAGGTAATCGAAATGTGGAACAAGAGCGCCCTAGACAATATTATTTTACATGAGATACCGTTATCACGACTCACTTATCTGCTTTCGATTTCAAACCATTTTGAAAATCGGCATTTATTTTCGCGTTTCTAAACAGCTGAAAACGGAAAGCCACTAGGTGACTTGTGATAACGGTACCTCATGCAAAATAATATTGTCTAGGGCGCTCTTGTTCCATATTTCAATTATCTTTTATCTATTTGAAGATATCACATAATTACTCTTCGCCGGGATGAAGACTCTTAAGGTGGATCACATATTTTAGCTCATTCCCTAAACTACAGCGCAATGAAACTTACATATAAATATTCTACTATAAGATAAAGTTATATTTCAGCTACAACACAAGACACTGATTCATTTGGTTGTGTCTTCTGATATTGAAAAAAGTAACAAATAGAATAAAATATTTGATTCGTTTTACAATGAGCATACAAGATGGCACTTGCTGCTAGATCTTACTACAAGTGCTCAATTTTTCGAGATATTTATTTGAATTTGTAAAGTACTTTAAAACTAACGATCTTAATACGAAATAGACATATTGTTTGACCGTTTTTCGTGTTTGTGTCACATTTTATTTAAATATTCATTTATATTTAAGGAAATAGATTTTGAGGGGAAACTGGCGCAGAACGCCACAATTTGTTGTTGCCGAATTTGTACGTGTAATTCCTGGATTCTAGCGTATAGCAGTTCGAGAAGCGGAACTTAGCTGTGAATTGCAGTAAGGGTCGAAAACTAATTTCTCCAGTAAGTATCCACGCAGAATTCCATGATTACTTCCTTTATTATCTGGCATCAGTAAACACTCGACACTATCTGGCAACGCCGCATTAACAACCAGTGTTTAGCATAGCACCAAGAACACCTAATGATCCACCTTAACAATAGATACGGAATGTATTCTTCAAGCGCTTAGTCGATTGCGGAAAACAGCATCTTTCTATCTGTTGCCGTTTTCGTTACCGTTACCGTTACCAAAACAGAAATTAGTAATTTCTACCACTTTTGGTTTGAGTATCGGGTCCAAAAGCGAACTCTATTACTAACTTTTGATTCTCTATATTCTGACCAAATTTGGTGGGCATTGCTCAAATAGTTGTTGAAATTTTTTGTTTCTCGGACGGATGAACACGGTGTATATAAAGGAGTGTTGGAAGCACTGGCGTCTCTGGCATGTAAACTTTTAGGGGGGGGGGGACATCAAAGACAGTGATTTAAATAGTAGTACCTAGCCCAATCTGTTTATTTATCTTCGATTCCATTTGTTTGCCTTTTGTTAGCTCTCTTGAGACATGTTAAGAACTCTGTTATAATCGTTTCATAGTCTGAATATTATATTCCAAATTAATATAATTATTATTATTTATATGTTATTCTGTCGTAAATAAATAAATTAAATTAGATAGAATATTGAACATTTTCTACTTCAAAATATTGGAGGGGGGACGAGTCCTCCTCGTCCCCTCCGCCAGAGACGCCCATGCTTGGAAGCCAGAATAAATATACAAAAAAAGTTTTGGCAGACAGGGTAAATATATAAAGGAGTTTTGATAGACACGGTAAATATATAAAGAAGTTTTGGAAGGCAGAGTAAATATATAAAGGAGTTTTAGTAGACAGGGTAAATATATAAAGGAGTTTTAGTAGAAAAGGTAAATATATAAAGGAGTTTTAGTAGACAGGGTAAATATATAAAGGAGTTTTAGTAGACAGGGTAAATGTATAAAGGAGTTTTTGTAGAGAGGGTAAATACATAAGGGAGTTTTAGTAGAGAGGGTAAATATATAAAGGAGTTTTAGTAGAGAGGGTAAATGTATAGAGGAGTTTTAGTAGAGAGGGTAAATATATAAAGGAGTTTTAGTAGAGAGGGTAAATATATAAAGGAGTTTTGGTAGAAAGGGTAAATATATAAAGGAATTTTAGTAAAGAGGGTAAATATATAAAGGAATTTTAGTAGAGAGGGTAAATATATAAAGGAGTTTTTGTAGACATACTACAAAAAATATAACAACACTGGTTCTTTAAATTATTACAATTGAGCCATTAAAATTGACAAACTCATTTGTCATAATCCTTCCATTTTATTTATTATTTATTTATTGTTATCTGGTTGTCCTGCCAACCACATATTGACAATCTCATTATTTTTTGACATCTGAATATCTTTATATATTAACATTATATTTATTTTCTTTTTCTTCTTCTGATATTAAAAATCAGCCAGCCTAGTACAAAATATACAATGTGCCGTTGTATATTATGGCTCCCGACGGACTTTTCTTTTTATTCATTAACTTTATAAAAAGGAAAAGAATTTTGGACCGTCTACATATACATGTTAATTATTCGAGTTTTCGAATGCACCTCGTATACTTGAAACTTACAATTCATATAATTATACATATATATCATATTTAATTCTATAACAATATTATTATCATATTTATTTTAAACTTTATCATCATCTTCATTTATTTATACATTTCAACGACGATGAGGCACATTCGAAATTATATTTACAAGTTATTTAAGTCCTTTTTCGGGTACATTAAATTCTGGTTACAAGCTATTAATTCTTTACTTGGGCATCATGAAGAAGGTTTTGAAAAAAACGAATGTGATATTCATATAGTTGTTCTTTGAACACAACCTAATCGAATACAAAATATAGTTAAACAAAATATAGATTGAGATTGAAATATCGATAATAATCAGAACATAGCATAATAATTAACGTCTTATTAACATCATAGCATGAATAATGAGATTGATATTATATGTTGGCCATTAGGAAGACCTAGGCGCAGATGGGAGGATAATATTAAGATGGATCTCGCAGAGATAGGAATACAAAGTAGAAACTGGATCCAATTAGCTAAGGATAGAAGTCAGTGGAGAGCTTTTGTGAACGCGGCACTGAACCTCCGGGTTCCATAGGCCACAGAGTTAGTTAGTTAGTTAGTTATTATATGTTGGCAATCATAAGAAAAACACATAACATTACGATATTTGTAGACATAATTTGAATAATTGCGATCATATACATGAACTCAAGATACGAACAACATATGAAATCATAATGACGTTTGAAGCAAAATCAATTGAGTACGGTCCCCTCAGACGCCGTAACTCCAATCTAAGTTACATGTCCAACAAATTCCTTATAGAAAACAACACCTACAGTTCTTGGTTTCTTACTTTGAGAATTTTCGTCATCTATGGGATTCCTACGAAATCTCCATCGAATGTGATTAGATCTAATGTTTACATGCTTCTTAGGTGTACATGATAGCACTACACTAGGATTAGGTCGAGTCACACAATCACATTTACTGTCACTACTAAGGTTAGGTTCGGTTATCTTACCGGTATCACATTTACTGTCACTACTAAGGTTAGGTTCGGTTATCTTACCGGTATCACATTTACTGTCACTACTAAGGTTAGGTTCAGTTATCTTACCAGTAACACTAGGTTCAGTTCTCATCCTTTTGACTGGTGATGGAATGTCGTGTCTTCTTAATAAGGCTGTACCTAACTTTGCCACAATATTCACGGTAATTTGTCCTACCACGGTTTCGGTTCCATGGAATCTTCCTCTGGTCATCTGCTGTGTCACTATCCTGCTTCTTGGAAATAACCTCCTCGCTACCAGGCGAATAATTTTCATCTGACTTGCTTCCTTTTCTATCAACGCATTTTAGCCTCGCACTGTTATCGGAAGTAAGTTCTTGGCTTCCATTCGCTTCAAGAACTTGTAAAACAGGAACAGAATCAAAGGACTGTAGGCTATTGTTGGTCTGTACACTATCACGGGATGGAAGACAAATTCTGGAGTCAAGCCGATTCTCTTGGGAACAACCATTGTTCTCTGCATTCTCGTTGTTTTGATCCATTATACTCAGCTTTATATGTTCGGTGAATTTCTGTACTACCTTCTCCCTTTTTTCATCATAAAGTTCGAGTTTAACAGCAATTTGCTAATTCACTTCGTTCAATTGTTCCTGAATCTGTTCCCATTTGCTGTCGTTGCATCGCTGCAGTTGTTCCAATTTTTGATCAAAACGTTGAGCTTGTTTTTCCAACTGCTGATCGAAACGTTGAGCTTGTTTTTCCAACTGTTGATTCACTTTTGTAAACTGTTCGGTTTGGTGATCCTTAATTTGTCCGGACATTTCTTGTAACATCTCCAAGATGGAAGAATTCATTGCTTGAGTGTCCATCGTTCCATTATCCGCGATACTCATGATGTTTCTGTATATAACTCGGCCACTTCTTAAGGTTGTATAGTTAGTATTGGGCTCAATATTTATCGTTTTCTTACTATTCTTCAAAACCGATACTAATTATTTTTCACTTTCGGGTTTCCGGCACCATAAATTACAACATAATAATACAACAACACTGGTTCTTTAAATTATTACAATTGAGCCATTAAAATTGACAAACTCATCTGCCATAATCCTTCCATTTTATTTATTATTTATTTATTGTTATCTAGTTGTCCTGCCAACCACGTATTGACAATCTCATTATTTTTTGACATCTGAATATCTTTATATATTAACATTATAATTATTTTCTTTTTCTTCTTCTGATATTAAACATCAGCCAGCCTAGTACAAAATATACAATGTACCGTTGTAGACATGGCAGATATATAAAGGAGTTTTAGTAGAGAGGGTAAATATATAGAGGAGTTTTAGTAGAGAGGGTAAATATATAAAGGAGTTTTAGTAGAGAGGGTAAATATATAAAGGAGTTTTAGTAGAGAGGGTAAATATATAAAGGAGTTTTAGTAGAGAGGGTAAATATATAAAGGAGTTTTAGTAGAGAGGGTAAATATATAAAGGAGTTTTAGTAGAGAGGGTAAATATATAAAGGAGTTTTAGTAAAGGGGGTAATTATATAAAGGAGTTTTAGTAGAGAGGCTGAATATATAAAGGAGTTTTAGTAAAGAGGGTAAATAGATAAAATACTTTTGGTAGATAGGGTAAATATGTAAAGGAGTTTTTGTACACATGGCAGATTTATAAATGAGGTTTGATAAACCGAACTTCTTAAAAATGATGAAAATATATTCCTTGCCCAAAAAACTTTCCAATATTCAATGCTATGACAATATCTTCTGTAGTTTTAGAGATCGAAAGCTAAAATATCGAAACAAGTCGATATGTTGTATTTACAATGTGTGGGTTCACAATAAACATTTTTATGAAGTGAACATGAAAATGCAGTTTTCCAAGTATTTCTTGATCAAACTGCACCAAATGGCACCCGACGGGTGTCTGTAGATTATAAAGAAAGATAATGAAAACATAACAAGTTTAAATTTAAACATCTGAAGCAAGTATAATGCATACTTTACTGGCTAGGGATGATTCCATACTGGGACCAAGTACCTGGATAAAACCTATATATCGTCTGAAAGCTCTTGCCATGAGAAGTACGAAACCGTTTTCAAATCACGGGCAAACCCACAACTTCAACCTATAAGGATACTCTTTGTTGGTTTTGTGACCCTATGTATGACATATTCGACAGAAGTAAAAACGAATGTTACGACCCATAACACGTAAGCATCTGAGCCCATTATGTTCCTTTTTGGCTCGTTGCTAGAACGTTACTCGGGCAAAGGTTTGGTAATATCACTTTGCACCCAGACGTACCAATTTGGTCAGTGTTGGAAACGAATTGTAAATACAATATGGCAAATGGTTTCTCTACCACTGAAAGTATATCCATGTAACGTGGCATAAACATCATTCGTCCTTAGAGAAAATATACTGTGGACGTATTCCTCTCTCAAGGACCACAGTTTGTCAGCGTTGCTAACCAATTGTAAAAATGAGAAGTTGTAAAACAGGTCCTGTACGATAAGACGTTTATACACCAAGCTTGGCAGAAATATCACACGATACTGTAGCAAGAAGACGTTGAGTGTGACCATTACCCAACCAGTCTAGGTTGTCAGTGTTGCGAACCAAGTGTAAACATCACAATGTTACAAATGGCGTGCTTGCCATGGAACGAATATAAAACAAATGTGACATAAGCAGCATTGGACAATGGAAAATATAGTGAGAGTCCCCGTCTCCAAAGCACCATAGTTTAGCAGAGCTGCCAACTAATGCGAACATTCAAGATTTTTGCATGAAGTCTACAGCATTAGCGTACATAATTAGACTGTGACCCATGCTAGGTTTTCCATTGTCCAATGTTGCTTATGTCACATTTGTTATATATTGGTTCAATTACAAGCATGTCACTTGCAACATCGTGATGTTCACATTAGGTTTGCAACACTGACAACCTAGAATGGTTGGGAAATGGTCACACTCAACGTCTTGCTATAGTGTCGTGTGATGTTTCTGCCAAGCTTGGTGTATAAACTTCTCATCGTACAGAACTTGTTTTACACCTTCTCATTTTACAATTGGTTGGCAACACTGACAAACTGTGGTCATTGAGAGAGGAATACGTCCACAGTATATTTTCTCTAGTGACGAATGATGTTTCTGCCACGTTACATGGATATACGTTCAGTGGTAGAGAAACCATTTGTCACATTGTATTTACAATTCGTTGGCAACACTGACCAAATGGGTATGTCTTGGTACAAAGTGATATTGCCAAACCCTTGCCCGAGTAACGTTCTAGCAACGAGCCAAAAAGGAACATAATGGGCTCAGATGCTTACGTGTTATGGGTCGTAACATTCGTTTTTACTTCTGTCGAATATGTCATACATAGGGTCACAAAACCAACAAAGAGTATCCTTATAGGTTGAAGTTGTGGGTTTGTCCGTGATTTGAAAACGGTTTCGTACTTCTCATGGCAAGAGCTTTCAGACGATATATAGGTTTTATCCAAGTACTTGGTCCCGATATCGAATCATCCCTAGTGAGTGCTTTGCCTCCTTTGCTTCTAGTAGGTCATCCGTCTTCCGCTCTCTCCTGTAAGTTGTGATAAATTAAATCGCGGTTATTTGTGATTTTTGTAAAAAGTACGTTCTTTAGCATAGTGAAACCCCAGTGGCGAATCTAGCCAGAGCCGAGGTACCTAGGCTCCCCAGTTTTTTGAATGACAAAAATTATTGAAGCTATTATTTATATTTTTGAAAGTATATAGTAAATTCACGATATATCTATCATAATCTGAGTTCTGGCTGCCTCCCGCGTTTTTACCTTCTAGATCCGCCACTGTCTCTTCACATTTTGATCCTCCCTCCAAGAACAAAATGTTCGAAAAGGTAGCCTCATTGTTGCTATAGTCTTCTGTGTTGTAGTTGTTCACGTGCAGTGTGGTGCCTTCTTGAGAATGAACAGTTTTGAAGAGATGTGGGAATAATTTATGCTAAAGTTTTCATGTTGGTATAATCTTTCTCGACTTGTAATTTGGGTTTAACGTCTTTTTTAGCATCTCAATGTTATATGAAACATGGATCTATAGCTATCGCGTGGGATCTAAACCACATGACCTTCCGCCAGGAATTGAATCCGGGTCCCCCACGTCAGAGGTGCTAAACCACATAGAAAAAACAATATTACGATTTCATTTCAAAAGTTTCAGGGTACTGGAACTATATGTGGCAGTCTCTGTAAATTATAGGAAAATACCAATTGCCGTGACATCTGACCTTTTGGAAGATCTACAAAACCGTTATGCACGTTCACATACTGGCGTAATTAAAGGGAACCAGGAGGGATCAGACCTCCTAGACCACCGTTGCCTCCTCCTAAAATACCTCTGGACACATGTAAAGTTCTTTCAATTCTCAGAAGAGGCTATGTCCAGAGGTGGATCTAGAAAGTAAAAACTGGGGGAGCCAACAAGAATCCAGACTATGATAGGTATATCATGAGTTTACTATAAACTTTCAAAAATATATAAGTAATAGCTTCAATTATTTCTGTCACTCAAAAAAACTGGGGGCCTAGGCCCCCGGCCTTAGACTAGATCCGCTATATCCTTTAGCAAAATATCCAGGTTACGTCACTGCATTTCTCTAAGAAATCGTTCTGTTAGCTATCGAGAGAACAATATACAAACCAACATTTACACTGCATAAAGTACTTCTTAGATTTAAATATCATGTTCATGTCGTACAAGAACTGAAAGAACTATACATGGAGAAAAAGATACGATTTTGATAGTGGTCTCATGACATATTCACAATACAAAACAAGACTTGACAAAATGTATTTTTCTGATCAATCGTTTGGTTTATCTGGTGACGAACGTATTTAACATAAGCACTGGCGCAAATCCCGGGGGGATGAGGGGGACATGTCCCCTCCAATCTTGGAAATGGGGGGACTGTCCCCCCAATAGTCCGATTTGAAATGTGTTTTTTTGGGAAGAAATGTGATGATTTGTGTCCGATTGCCACAAAGGGAAATGAGATTAAAGTGATGTCCCCCAGAATAAGCCACAAATCTGCCAGTCTCCCAGTGTTGAAGGCAACTCTGCTCCCCTGATCCTCCACAGTTTCTGTTTGTCTTTCAACTTCATAAATATTTTGAACATCGCTTAAAAAAAAAAAAAAAAAAAAAAAGGTCCTACTCGTCTTCCCCAATGTTGAAGACAGATTTGCGCCGCTGAACATAAGTAACAACAATGTTGTTATAAATCATTTATTAAGTATGTTTTTTTATTTAAGAGATATTAAGATACAATCTTCAACCTTCGACACCAATTTGTGTTGAGGTATATTTTTTATACGGTAATCAAGGTAATAATAAACATGATAAAAGTCAGCAAGAGACAATGAAAGGTAATGTTTGTAATGAGATCCAATATCACGACCATGGACCGCGGTAACTCAGTGGTAGAGCGCTCACTTCTGATGCATGGGATACTTGGTTCAATCCCAGATCTCGTCAAGTGAATTTTGTGGTGGGCAAATACCGAGTGTGTGGGTGTTCTCGGGGGTTCTCCCGTTTCCTCCCACTTTATCATTTCATTCATTTCTCATCATGTCCCGTCACCTTTAGCCTAGCCGACATAATCGTGGGACATAAAACTGAAAGACTTCATTTCAATATCGAGACCTTAGGTGGAAGTAACAGAAATTATCATTGGAAAATTTTTCAGTTAAGATGGCAGGCCGGAGAGCTTGAACCAGGAGCTTCCAAATTACGAGGAATTTGGTAGAGGAAATACTTGCTGTAGAGAAACAAGAAAAAAAAAAAGGAAAAAAATCTTTAAATTTTGAGATATATGAAAACATACAGCTTGGTTTCATTCCTCTCAACTTACGAACAAAGAAAGGAAAAAAAGCAAGTTTACACCTACTACAATATTATAAGATTTCTGAAGAATTGCAAAATCAAATGAACTGCTTTATAAAACATGTTTTTTTTTTCTCGCTATTTAGGGTTTGCTGATGCATGAAACAAATTTGTAAGAGCGTCTACTAGTAGGTTGTCTTACAGAAAGTGAAAGTAGTTCTTTAGTTGATTTCATAGGTTGTATTACAATTACATGAGTATCACAAAACAATATTTGGGGTTAACATATTACTTTACTGTTTTAAGACTTTATTACACATCCTCTGCACTGACATGGATATTTTTGTTTCGTAATGTTTTAGGAATACAAGCATTAAAAAAGTCAGATTCTGGTTCTGGTTATTTCACAATAAATTAAAAGACGTTTATTTTCAATAACAAGAAACATTATTTTGATTAAAAACCACAATTAAAAAGCAATGAAATGAAATCTTCAAATTTTATGGTCTGCAGATATATGGTATCGAATTGTAAATAGTGACGATTTTAAAAATTTAATCCACGGGGTAATTTCGATACTCAGTGAGTTATATTAATGTTGCGAAAATAATGATAACCTATATTTAGCACGATCAGAGATTTGTCTCGGGGAGAAATTTCGTAACTTCAAGGGGAAATTTACCCTGGGCTATCGCCTGAAATCAACATTGAACATGAAACAATCGAAAAAGTGATAAAGTGTGAGGAAGCTACCGAAAACCACGCACATATATAGAACTCGTATTTACTCATTTAAAAGTCTATATGGAACGACCTATAATCAAATTATAATCTCATGATTCGCAGACAAATTCTAAATCACATGGCCGCCACAGCCAACAACAACAACAACAACAACAACAAAAATAAATAAACAGAAATAAAAAATAAAGTGGTTTCAGGGCCGGATTTAGAGGGGGTGGAAAGGTGCCCCTTCGTTGTAAATATACACTACCTAAAGTGAGAAGTTAGCAGTGAGTTTTGCAAAATCAATTGTTTAAGTCAATTTTCTAGCGGTTGAAGGAAAAGAATTCATTGGAGCAGACATTTAGCATTTCCAAAGGAATTCCTCATTCACATCACAGATACCTAAAGCCTTTTTTAAAAAACTCAAATTTAATTCAAATATACTGGTAGTTATTGGTGCACCTCCCTTCAGAGAATCCTGGATCCGGCCCTGAGTGTGTTATATTCAGTTGTGCATAAAATTACTAGATTTAATATGACAGGGCATAGTATACCCTTTTCAAGAATCAGTTTTGAAGTTTCATTCTCGTTCAATCTTTTCTAGATGAATCCAAGATACTATTTTGGGGTCATTTTTGAACATTCAAAAAATGAATAGCAGAACTTTTTTTAAAAATTTTTCTTTTTTCTTGAGAATTCGACGTTGAATTTCTATAGCACAAGCACCAGAAACATTTTTTTTTTCATTTATTACTGCTCTCCACAAGCGCATATACATGCAATAGCTTTTGAATAATCATATCCTACTCGTACTCAGTATAACACGAAAAACCACTTAATTATTGCATTGTGAAGGAAAAATATGATAAGTTCAATAATTAAGAATAATTGATCACTCGACAGGAAAGAAAAAGGGCAATCGATTGACCCAATGGATTTCCTTGTGCGAACGAATTTTTTAGAGCTATTAGAGTAATGTTTTACCACAAAAATGATTTAGTGAAAACTTAATAGTACTAGCAACAACCAGCGACGGATCTAGAAGGTGAAAACTAGGGGTGGGGGACAGCCAGAACTCAGACTATGATAGATATATCACGAGTTTAAAAAGTGGGGAGCTTAGCCCCCAGTTCCGGGCTAAATTCGCCACTGGCAACAACTGTTCAGCAAATGTAGTAGTTAGACTTCTATGCTGGTGGAACAAAATTACCATTTATAAGTTATGCATGTAGTTGAACTTCAGCTTGGGGGGGGGGGGAAGGGAGTAAAGAAGACATCTTTTATGTACTAGGTTATGAGAAACAAATACAATATATCTCTTTTGTAACCCTTACATGGAAAATGCATTTAGTTAGTGTATGTCTATAATGCCTCTTATACATATATTTGATTTTTTATCAATTTCAGTGTAAAAATGTGATGTCCTGCAGGGTATGCAACCAGCTGAACAGTAGTGTACAACGCATATTGTGCTGTACAGTTTTTCTTTTTTAATTAGTAGTTTTGTTGCGTTAAAATTCCTTGTTCTTTTATAATTTCTTATTTTCTTGAAAATCTGAACAGAATAGGTTACAATTTATATACAAGGACCGTTAAGTTAAAACTCGAGTGGGAGAAGACTGAAAATTTTATACCCAAGCAGGGTTGAATTCAGGGGGTAGCCCGGGGGGAATCCCCCCCGAAGAAAATTCATTCCCCCCCGGAGAAACTCAAAGAATTTCAGTCACAAAATGTAGAAATTACTTCACATAATTATTTGCTTTCTTTCCGTGCACGTGCAGACGAAATACAATCTCTCAATATACACATAAATGACGCAGACCCATTCTATATAAATATTAAACATGTAACATCTAAGATAGAATACCAAATAGCCAATAAAACTTGTATTTCTTAACGCTATGACCGAGTTTGGCAGAACATGAAATTGTCAACTGTTGAAGAAAGGTTTGTATCTTAGTAGGTACTATACTCTCGCCCTTTATTGTATATTTGTAGGTAGCACTAGCACAGGTTGAGATAGGAAAGGAGAGATAGGAAGATCTTTCGATCATTCCATATGATCTCTGATGTCAACAGATTTCAGCTCTTGAAAATGTAGTTCTTGCATTATTTGAAATAGGGCACCTAAATCCCATTTCTCGCATCGGAAGTAACAGACGTAAATGTGTTTTACGATTGTTAAAGTAAACACACCTTTCTTTAATTAAAAATAATTAAGTTAAAGGGAGAGATACAGAGGACGTCATTTAGAGGGATCAGGGAGGAACAGTTATCCCTCCTGGATTAGAGACTTATATAGAATTTATCAATATGATAGTAGTATATAAGTGAAAGATCGCTATTGAAGGTGTTGAAGATCCTGCTCAGAGCCGTGCCATGGGGGAGGGGCAAGCGGGGCGACGACCCCGGGCGCCGAAGTAAGGGGTGCAAAATTCGGGAGGGAAAAAGAAAAGAAAAGAGGGAAAGAAAAACAGAGGAATAAAACACATGTGCACATATATAAAATAAAAGAAAAAAAGTAATGAAAAGTGCTCAAAATCAAGGAAAAGCATGGTTTACTTTTTAAAATTTTCTCACCTTTGTGGCTGGTCTGTCGACCTCACTCATATATACGAGGGAGCCGTCGTATACTCTCGCGCCAAGCGCTGATTTTCCACGACACGGCACTAATCCTACTGAAGATTTCGTAAACTAAACTATTGATGTGTATGCAGTGAAGAAACCAAGGCTAATATGCTTGATTTAGAATCAGAAGTGTGAGAAAGAATGATAACTTTTTGTTAAGATATTTCTGTGTGTGTTTGTTTTAGGACAAAAAATATTTGAGTTAATTTAAATCTTTTTAAAAACTTCTACATTAGTAACAAACAATAACTATTGAATATAGGAAATAATAACAAAAATAGCTACTGTAAATAGCAGTTAAAGTTTAGTGTAAAATATTTTTGCCAGTCTTTATTTAATGTTGTAGATAAAATTAAACGATTTTTTTTTTTAAATATAATCTCACATTGAATATTTATCAGCAATTAGTCTCAATATTAGGTAAGATGTGCATGTGAATGGAATTGTTAAATATGCTGCTGCTTTCTTGCAAAAATACAGAAAAACAACCGTCCCCCCGAGGAGTTGACATTCCCCCCCGGGTGAAAATGTCTGAATTCAACACTGTACCCAAGTTTTCCACTTATAAAATGTTGAAATGATATAAAGAAAGAAAGAATAAATTTTGTAAACAATGGGCACTATTTACTATTGTTAAATATTCATCATACCCAAAATGGCCATTTATGGATTCAAATTTTGTAAACTTAACTTAGGCCTATATTACTCGTAGATTCTCATAGGGTGTCTGAAGCTCACAATAAAGTGTGTTTTGAATGTATATACATCGAGATGTCAGTGTAGTTGTAAATACAGTTTCTTTATATTGTCTAATCCAGCGTTTCTCAACCTTTTTTTTCCTTTGGGGCAGACCAAAGCCTTTTCAAACCTTCACATCCCTGTGTGTGATTTTTTTTTCTTAGATGTAAAACAAAAGCAAACACACAAAAATATATACAATACAGTTTTTTATTATTATGGAACGACTGAAATACAAATCTCACAAGCAAATGACGTAAGCTCTTGAATAGAAACATATTAGTATAAAAGAAACTTATGACTCGGGAAAGAAATATTACCATTAGAAATATTAAAAGATATCAAGTAGTGGTGGGCAGAAAAACGGGATTTGCGGTTTTTAGAAAAACCGAAACCGGTTTCTGAAAATTTTCAAAAAAACGGTTTCGGTTTTTCACCGAAACCGGTTTCGGTTTTCTTCAAAACCGGTTCGGTTTTCTCCGAAACCGGTTCGGTTTTTCACCTGATCCTGTTTCGGTTTTCTTCAAAACCGATTTCGTTTTTTTTTTCAAAATTTGTTCTATTTCAGACCAGAATGGTGTTTCGTTGTTCTCTGGAAACCGAATCCATTTCCAGGGATATAGTTTTATGTGTTTTCGAAAAGTTTTCACCGAAACCAGTTTCGGTGAAAACCGAACCGGTTTTGTAGAAAACCGAAATGTCGATTTTTCGGGTTCCGGTTTTTATAGAAACCGGTTTTCGGTTTTTATAGAAACCGGTTTTTATAAAAACCGGTTTTGCCCATCCCTAATATCAAGCTTACAACTAGTAAGATATTTATCCCTGGCGATTTTTGCAAAGCATATTTATGGAAAACACTGGAGAGCTCCTCCGTGGCTAAGCGGTTAGCGTACGCGCGTTTGGCGCGGGAGACCCGGGTTCGATTCCCGGCGGGAGCTCATGTGGTTCGGATTCCACGTTAATCAGTAGGTCCACGTCTCATATAGCCTCGCTGCTGAAAGGGACGCTAAACTGAAATTCAACTCAACTCAACTCAAAACACTGGACGAACTCTTGGCAAACACACTCTCATCTCGGAGTCCACATCAAGGAGGGGAGACCTAGTCACATTTTATATTCTGCAATGTAGAGAATCCAGACTCGCAAAAACCTGTTTCTTTCCAAAGAAAAATGAGCGGCGTTAAAAGCAAACTTTCCAGCTTTAAACTTGGAAGACAAAAGTCGATTAGTGATAAAGTTTTATTTTCTTCTGAAGATAATTGCTTTGTAGAAGCTCTTAGAAGACATTAAAAATCTCGCGACACACCTGACATGTATTCGCGACACAGCGGTTGGAAAACGCTGGTTTCATCCACTATAGGAAAACAAAGGGG
This sequence comes from Thermobia domestica, assembly GCF_964235325.1. Lineage (NCBI taxonomy): Eukaryota > Metazoa > Arthropoda > Insecta > Zygentoma > Lepismatidae > Thermobia > Thermobia domestica. The sequence goes on from NC_137456.1 coordinate 68,033,970, forward strand.
ATAATTGAATAAGAAAATTTTTTTAAAAAGTCAGAAAAATTAAAATTTCCTTTAAGAAACTACTTTTTATGAGAACAGACTTCATCCCAAAAATACCGGCTTTTTTCACCTCTACTCTAAAGATACAATTAAGGTACATTTACTGGAATTGTTTTTTGGACATCCAGCAATGTTAAAAAACCCTTATCTAACCCCTATCTGTGTTTTATTGGGGAGTGCTTTATTACTGTGGAAACTCCGGAAAAACGATGCCCTTTTCCTTTCATACTGATACACATACTTTGATCCTTGGAAATTTTGATTAGTAATTCCGGAGTGGGAAGTTAATTGTAAAATATTGGTGTTCCGAAGTTGGTGAAGGAGAATTGCAATTTCCCTGACAAGCTTTCTGGAAGCCCCTCAATAGTAGTGGGACGTCTTCTTCAAATTCCTCTTTAAAGTACACTAACGTCTCAGGTACCGGCTTTTCGGAACATCCAAAGTTTTGATAAACAAGTATCAAAAAAGTAGATGACAAATAAATCAGTCTGAGAACGACATAGCAGCTCGATTAAAATAGGTGGTTAATTTTGTGGTTTGAATTTATATTTTACAAGTACGTATCACTACTTAACAGACTGGGAGATACGGAGTATATACGTATCTTCCTTGTGGAAGGCAAGCAGGGGTAAAAGTAAGGGGGTACGCAGTAGGACGCCGTTACCCCAGTTCCAAAAAAATATCTATGGCCTCCCCAACTTTCTAAAAAAAATTAAATGAGCAAAGACAGACAGGGGGAATGCCATGATCTCATCCGTCCCCCTATCTTCTCAAATCCACTTTTACCCCTATCTGCAATTGAATAAATATGGATACTGGCACAAAAGTCTATCCCACAACCATGAAATTTTTTGAAAACTATTCTGCATTTCCTTAGAAAACAATTTTCCATCTTCATGGGGAGTATTCTGACATTATGGTCACAGTGAGAAAAAAAATTGTAGGTGGCATACTTAAAAAGACAGGTTACATGCGTAATTCCTGTATTTTTTGGACTTAACGTACAGCAGACGTATAACTAAAAACGCATGTTTTATAATACTTCCTTTATAAGTGTTCCATCTAAACGTACTTTCCGTATGAAACAATATAGGCGGTCAGGATTAGAGATGGCCAGAACCGGTTCCTGGTGGAACCGGTTTTCGGGTCTGAACAGATCCGGTTTTTCGGATCCAGGTCTGGAACCGGTTTTTCGGATCCAGGTCTAGAACCGGTTTTTCGGATCCAGGTCTGGAACCGGTTTTTCGGATCCAGGTCTAGAACCGGTTCTTCGGATCCAGGTCTAGAACCGGTTCTTCGGATCCAGGTCTAGAACCGGTTCTTCGGATCCAGGTCTGGAACCGGTTCTGAAACAGAACCGGTTCCTCGCGGAACCGGTTCCGCTGGAACCGAAACTTTGTTACCATCCCTACGCTAAACGCGAGCTGCTGGCAAGCTGTGAACAGTGTGCTAGATGAAATGGTGGAAGCGACAGGCAGGCGCCCAGGCGGCGGCAGCTTGTCTCATTTGGCTAAATAAAGTGGGTAACTGGCAAACTCATTGGCTAAACAGGCAAACTGGCCAACTCATTTGGCTAAACACCCACTGGTGGACCAAAATTTTTTGGGGGGGCACAAGCGGGTCTGGGCGGGGAAGGCACAAGTGCATGGTCCTCTTGCATTATTTTTGAAGGTGAACTTTGTGCTTCCTTTACGGGTCTTTGGGGGCTTTCAGATCCAGGTCTGGAACCGGGTTTTCAGATCCAGATCTGGAACCGGTTCCTAAGATCCGGTTCTGGAACCGGGTTTTCAGATCCAGATCTGGAACCGGTTCCTAAGATCCGGTTCTGGAACCGGGTTTTCAGATCCAGATCTGGAACCGGTTCTTAAGATCCGGTTCTGGAACCGGGTTTTCAGATCCAGGTCTGGAACCGGTTCCTAAGATCCGGTTCTGGAACCGGGTTTTCGGATCCAGGTCCGGAACCGGTTCCAGAACCGGTTCTGAAAACCGGATCTCCGAGAACCGGTTCCTCGCGGAATCGGTTCCGCCGGAACCGGAACTTTGTGGCCATCCCTAGTCAGGATCTCACATACAAACGGACGTATATAACATATAGCTGACGAAGGTAACATAAATATACGCATGTGATATACGGGAAACTGTTGAATGTCAGACATCCTGCAACGGCATGATGTAACATGTGAGGGCAGTGCCTATGTAGCATATGGATAACTTATGCTCCATAGTGATTTCTATAGTAGTTGTACAATATATCGCTGTCCGGAGAACGGATTTTTCTCTGTGCAAATATACTCGAAACTTTTATTTATTTATTGGTCATCTATTACAGGAAAAGAACATTCCCATCTACAATAGGTTTACATAACTGTATGGTTTATAAATATTAAGACACACAACGAAACAAAAGAGAGAAAGTTAGGAATAAAACATGAGAAAACACAAGTAAGAGATACATCTCTAGTAATTCCAGTGACGGATCTAGTCCAGGGCCGGAGGACCTAGGCCCTCCAGTTTTTTAAGTGACAAAAACAGTTTAAGTTATTATTTATATATTTTTTAAAGTTTATAGTAAACTGATGATATACCTATCATAGTCTGGGTTCTGGCTGCCTCCCCCCCCCCCTTAGTTTTTACCTTCTAAATCCGCATCTGAATAATTCCATTAATAACACATGCAAATATACAAAGAGATCCTAGTAAAGGCTATATATAAATCCGCCCTACACGGCATAAATGAAACAAAAACAAGTAGAATATTACCAAAATATTAATATCCAAGATGAAAATATTTAAATAAGATTTCGGACAAAAAACTGTAAAACATAGACACAAATGATTTAACGTAATTGAAATACTACATTTATTCAAAACATCACAATCAATGTTGGATTGGAATTAAAAATCTCTCATAATCAATTACTACTTTTTAAGAATCTTTACATAAATTAAATAAAGCATAGCGAAATCTAAGTCTACATTTTCCTGTACCAACTTGTTATAAATTATAATAGACAAACTCGTTCAACTGGCGTATTTAAATGTACCGTATATACCATAGTTTTAAATTTGTTTCAAACAAAAGATAATCGATTTCTTAGTTTTTTGAATTTTGTATAAAAATTCAATCGAATCAGACATTTCGAACTGCGATAATTCGATCAACTAATTTGTTAAGGAAAATTACCTCTGACTGCTCGTATCAATGGTAAGAACCCGTGCATATATGTCACACATTAGGTACTGTTTAATACAACTTAGCATTGATTAATTGTTCCTGGAAATGCTTCTATATTGACTTGTATCTTTTGTCTCATAATTTCTTCTTTTTCTTTGATTTCCTATGTAGACGCTGTAGCTTACAGTTTACATTTATAACAATGAAGGTTGTGTGTGGGTTTAGTATGTGTTTCTAAGTTTCGAAGTTTTGTTCTCTCTCAAATTGAAAAGATATATATGTGACTTTAAGAAGTTAAAACTGTATTTCCTTTCCGATACTTTAATTTGTTATTTTAGAACAAACTTTGTTCTTCTAAAGTTTCCTTTGTAGATACTTGGAAGTATTTATCTCTAATAAATTGAGTAATCATTTTACTCAACGTAATTGTAGTGTTTTGCTTTTTACATTATACCGGACATTTTCCCTACACTGGTTGTACTAAAAATGATTTTTAGGGGTATTTGGTCACATGAAACAACTTTGATCACACATTGTTGATTACTCCAACTTCACTGCAAATAACTGTTCCCAAGCAGAAAATAGCAGAAAACAAATGAACATGGATAGCAATGTTGCCAGACAATGCCAAGCAATGTTACCAAACAAATGTGGGTGAAACCTAAAACCATCAGAAAATACCAATTAGGGTTACGCCCACTTCCGGGCCACCCTGTAGATTGGCATAAATCATCTAAATTTATTTTTTAAGAAGAGAAGACGAATAAAATGCAAAATGTTATTTTTTTTTTTAAAAAAAAAGGCAAGTTTCATCCTGTTTTTTCCTAAGCGTATTGATTAATTATTTCGTATAACTCCATTTTTCCTTAGACTTTACCATCATACTTGATAAAGTACTCAGAAGACAACACTACAAGTGAACGGTAGAAATAAAGTGCATTATTTTGTGTTGTAACTACAGCACATACGTTATTCCTGACAACTGATAAGGAACGTGAGTGAGTAATGCAATCTATCTAATGTTTGTTAAATTACAATACATGTTTAGACTCTTTCAGCTTCATTTTAAGCTTAGATTACTAACAACAAAGACAAATTTATCCAGGACGAGAAACAAAGAAGTAAGTAAGTACATTGCTTTTTGGTGTATGAAGTGAAAGCTTTCAGCAGATGCAACATAATCTAAGAACAACAACAAAATGCATTTGGTTAGTACTTTACCAGCCATCAGGCAGGTCGTCTCTAAATACAAAATTCATCTGCTTCTTTTTTTCTGTAGCTGTACGAGAAAGGAGATGATGCATATAAATATTTATGCAGAGTCATTTTAACGATTTGCATCTCATCATGATATGACCACTAACCACCGCATAGTAAGCACTATGTCCATGAACTGCGTTTTTCTAGACAGTCAATGACATAAGGACAACGAAAAAGAAAGAATTAACACAGAGAACTTATTTATTTCTAAGTCGAGTTATAAAAGTTAAAAGTGTATACACTGAAGATGTGTATACAGAGTGGTTGTAAAGTCAGTACATATTTGTAACAATGAATATTTCAAAAGGTAAACAACCTATCACAATCCCTATTTTATTTCCATTGAATACATTATTAGGGTGTGCCATTTGGTTATTAAGTAACATTTCAACGTATGCACCTGCATTTTTCACACACTTCTGGAGTCTTTTAAGAACATAATCCATGCCACTTCTTAGCATCTGAACTGGAACATTTGAAAACACTTTACGGACACTTTGTTCAAAACTTATGATACCGTATCTCTTGGTTTTAAACCAGGAAGGGAAAAACCGTTTTTTTAATAAAAACCGAAAACCGGTTTCTATAAAAACCGAAACCCGAAAAATCTACATTTCGGTTTTGTCCAAAACCGGTTCGGTGTTTCACCGAAACCGGTTTCGGTTTTCTCCAACACATAAGACTATTTCTGTGGAAATGGCATCGGTTTCCGGAGAACAACGAAACACCATTCTAGTCAGAAATAGAACAAATTTTGAAAAAAAAAACGGAATCGGTTATGAAGAAAACCGAAACTGGATCAGGTGAGAAACCGGTTTCGGACGAAACCGAACCGGTTTTAAAGAACACCGAAACCGGTTTTTTGAAAATTTTCAAAACCCGGTTTCGGTTTTTCTAAAAACCGAAAACCGAAAAACCGGTTTTTGTGCCCACCACTAGTTTTTACGTATACACTTGTTTCTTAGCCCATCGCGAAAGGAAGAAGTCTCATGGGGTTAGATGTGTGCAGACCATTCTGTCTGTCCCCGGTAGCCAATCCATTTGTCAGGGAAATTGTCATCAAGCCATGCTATTACTGGAATTACGTAGTGGGCGAAACTCCATCTTGCATAAACGGCAATTCCCTTCCATTTTCCCATTCTTGAATCGCAGGCCATACATACATTGGAAGTAGTGCTCTCAAACGGGTCGGGTCAGGTCAACTCGGGTCGGGTTATCGGGTCGGGTCAGTCGGGTCAGTTCGGGTCGGGTTGTCGGGTCGGGTCAGTCGGGTCGGGTCGGGTCAATCGGGTCAGCTCGGGTCGGGTTATCAGGTCGGGTTGTCGGGTCGGGTCAGTCGGGTCAGTTCACTTTGGTCAACTGAGTTTAGGTTGAGTTTAAACTCGGCTGGAGTCGAAAGCTGCTGTTTTTCACTAGCTGCCTAATTAAAAATAGCAATTTTCAATTGATTTTATAGAAACCATAAATCTATTTTGAACACTTGCAGCTAGTGTTTTTATGATAAATGCTTATTTTTCTACTTGTGTGTACTTTAATTTTTAAATGTGGAAGATTGATTTTACCAATCGACTGTAATATTAATATCTACGCCAATATGGAGTCTGGATTTAGAACAAAACTAGAAGTTGTTTAAGCAACGCCAAAAGAGAGATTGGATATGGACGACCAAGCCAAAGCAGGGCCGCGGTGGCTCAGTGGTAGAGAATTCATCTCTGGTGCATGTTGTCCAGTAGCGTAGCTAGAGCAGTGTTGGGCAAATTTCAATTGAATTAACAATTAACAATTAATCTGTAAATTTAATTGTTAATTGCAATTAACAATTGAAATAAGTAATGGTTAATTGTTAATTGCAGTTGGCCATTAAAAAAGGAGAATCAATTGCAATTGATCAATTGATTGAAAGTAATTGCAGTGAAAAGTAATTGCAATTGAATTCTGTAATTCAATTGCAATTGAAATTAATTGGCAATTGATTCAATTGCAATTGATTTCCACAGCAATTACTTTCAATTGATTGATCAATTGCAATTGATTTTCACTGATTAATTTTCAACACTGTAGTTCAGAGAGGGCGTGGGGCAATGAAAACTTTAGCCACGACCAATTGACTCACCACCCGTCGTGACCCACGACCCACCGTGACCCATTCTGACCCACCACCCACCATAAATCACTCTTACCCACTGTGACCCACAGACCCGCCAAAACCCGTTTTCATCAACTCTGACCCATGATTCACGCCCTCTTCTTTACTGACTAAAGAGTTTAAACTTGTAATAAAACAAGCCTATAAAATTATCACTCATCGGAGTTTGAATTTCTACGATCAATCGCTCAAGCATCGCACTAATACAATAACAGCGGATCTGACCTTTCTAATATAAATAAAATAGTTTGTTCGTGTGTCTGTGTGTCTATCTTTGTGCGGCCTGTGGACGGGACGAGTGGACCGAAAGTTTTCAAAATTTGGTCACGGGTAGCTTGGTCTAGGCCCCAGACCAAGACGAAGAGTTTTTTTTTTTTTTTTTTTTAATTCCTTACTATGGGGTCTCCAGGAGACGTTTACCGGGACCGGCCTGGGGACCAGACAAGTCGACCGAGAGTTACCAAATTTTGGTCAAAGATACCTTGGTCCAGGTTTCACACCAAGGCAAAGCTTTTTCGAAAAAATTCGAACCAGGGGGTCTCAGGGGGGCGTTTACCGGGACATGTAAAAGTAGTAGAAAATGACCGATATCAGTGTCGATTTCATAGTTTTCGCGGTCGCTGAGATCAATGGTGAAACTCCGATCGCATTAACTTCCAAATTCACCGTATTCTGCTACGGGCCGTGGGTCAATGGGGGGGGGAGGGGGGAAATACCGAAACGTACAAGTAATCCAAAATGACCGATATTAGTGTCAAATCCATAGTTTTCGCGGTTGCTGATATCAATGGTGACACTACCATTAGCGATGACTTTCAAATTCATCCACCGTTGTATGCGGGCCTTGGGTCACCAGAGGGGGGAATTCCGAGACATGTAAAAAAATAATCGAAAATGACCGATATTAATGTCAAATTCATAATTTTCGGGGTAGCTGAGCTCATTGGTGAAACTCAAGACCGCGTTTAATTTCACATTTAGCCCCCATCAGATAAGAAACGGGGGCATTATGAAGGGGATCACGAGACATGTAAAAATAATCCACAATGACCGATGTCAATTCCGTAGTTTTCGCGGTGGCTGAGATTAATGGTGATACTTTCATTAGCGATGATTTTCAAATTTAGCCAGCATTGTATGCGGGCCGGGAGTCACCGGGGGTGGGGAATTGCGAGACATGTAAAACTAATGGAAAGTGACCGATATTAGTGTCAAATCCATAGTTTTAGCTGTCGCTGAGATGAATGGTGATACTTCCACAGGCGTTGACTTCCAAATACAGCCCCCATCGGCTGCAGACCAGAGGCATTGTTTTTTTCAAAATTGGAACCAGAGGATTATAGGGATTTTTACCGGCATATGTAAAAAGTAGTAGAAAAGGGCAGATGTTAGTGTCACATTCATAGTTTTCGTGGTATTAGTTGGGGGTTGGTGGGGGCCAGAGGAGATTGTTTCACAATACGAACCAAGGGGGTCTGAGGGGGTGTTCACCGGGACATGTAAAAGTAGTAGAATTTGTGTCGAATCCATATTTATCGGGGTTGCTCAGACGTATAGTGACACCCCCGATAGTGTTTACGTTCAAATTCAGCCCCATCGGCCTTCCCAATGAAAGTACATGTACGTTGTTGGATATATATTCACACAAAATATATCCAATGTTAGAAATGTTTCTTAATTGTTCTCCCGTTGTTCAATTTGTTTACATTGATATTTTATCTGATCCGTGCGAAGAACGGGTATAACAGCTAGTACGAAATGGTAAAGTGTTTGTTATGGACCAAATTACAATGAATTCAATTATATATAAATAGATAATTATTATAATTATAACTAATAAATATTTCCTTGTTGAATCATAGAGCTCCTCCGTGGCTAAGCGGTTAGCGTACGCGCCTTTGGCGTGGGAAAGCCGGGTTCGATTCCCTGCGGGAGCTCATGTGGTTCGGATTCCACGTTAATCAGTAGGTCCATGTCTCATATAGCCTCGCTGCTGACCGGGACGTTAAACCCCAAAAGCAACTCAAAATCAAATCAACTTGTTGAATTATACATATTTTTCAGTGGAAAAATGAATACAATTTAAAAGTCCCAAATCAACGTAAAGTAGACCAACTTAAAGGAAAAATGTATAAAATTTTCCATATAATTAAGCTTACAAACATAAAATTTCCATGTAATTAAGCTAAATTACCATTTTTGTGTCGTTTTGTGCGCCTATTTCCTCGTTTTCTGCGTCAGCGGAAATGGGTCCTACAAATATGGCGGAACAAGTTAATGTTGTTCCGTCAGGAACGATTTCGAGGTTGTTTCCTTCACATCGTCTTGTGCGTGTTTTCTACCGTTTTGTAAGCCTATTTCCACGTTTTGTGAATCAATGGTAGTGGGTCAAAATGGGCATTCAATGTGGGAAGAAAACTGATCCACTCTCCCACCAGTATCGAATTTCAAGGTCGTTTTTTTCGCATTGTTTAGTGCATATTTATACCGTTTCTGCGCATACTTTCACGTTTTGTAGGCCAACGAAAGTGGGTCAAAGGTGACCTACAAATATGGCAGAGAAAGACATATTCATTCCACTTTCAAGGTCCATTTTGACCCTCTTCCACTGATGCACAAAGCGACACAAATCATGTATAAAAAGTGTGAAGGAAACGACCTCATTTGATGGTGACGGAACAGCATTAAGTTATTCCGCTATACTTGTAGGCCATTTTGACCCATTTTTGTTGTCGCACTAAAGTGGAAATAGAAGCACTAAAGTGGAAATAGGAGCACAAAACGGTACAAAGCAGGCACTATACGATGCGAAAGAAACGACCCCCCAAATTCGATAGTGGCGGAACAATGGCTCTAGTTTCTCGGACCATTTTGACGCATTTCTGGTGATGCTCAAAACGTGGAAGTAGGCGAACAGAACAGTACAAAATACACACTAAACGATGCGAAAGAACCAACCCCGAAATTCGATAGTGGCGGAATAGTGAGCCATTTAACTCCCACTTTAAAGGCCCGTTTAACTCACTTCCGGTGACCACAAGACGAGGAAGTAGGCACAGAAAACTTTTTAAAAAAATAATCACTAAACGATGCGAAAGAAATGACCTAGAAATTCGATAGTGTCGGAACAATGGGTCATTTTGGTCACACTTTGGACGTCCATTTTCACACACTTCTGGTGACGCGCAAAACGTGGAAATAAGAGCACGAAACGGCACGAAACATTCACTACTCGACGCGAAAGGAAGGACCACGAAATTCGGTAGGTATAGTGGTGGAGCAGTGGGTCATTTTCGTCCCACCTTCGAGGCACATTTTGACCGTCTTCCAGTGACGCACAAAACGTCGAAATACGCGCACAAAAGGGTATGCAATGTGAAATTAACGACCTCGAAATTCCATAGTAGCGGAACTCTTGGTCATTTTCGTCCCATCTTGGAAGCCCATTTTGACCCACTTACGGTGACGCACAAAACGTGGAAATAAGGGCACGAAACGGCACGAAAATCCACTAGTCGATGCAAAAGGAAGGATATCGAAATTCAATAGTAGTGAAACTCTTGGTCATTTTCATCCCACCTTCGAGGCCCATTTTGACTATCTTCCAGTGACGTACAAAACGTCGAAATAGGCGCACAAAAGGGTACGCGATGTAAAATTAACAACCTCGAAATTCGATAGTGGCGGAACAGTGTGTCATTTTCGTCCTACCTTGGAAGCCCATTTTGACCCATTTCTGGTGACGCACGAAACGTGGAAATGGGGGCACGAAACAGCACGAAAATTCAGTAGTCGATGCGAAAGGAAGGATATCGAAATTCGGTAGTGGCGGAGCAGTGGGTCATTTTCGTCCCACCTTCGAGGCCCATTTTGACCATCTTCCAGTGACGCACAAAACGTCGAAATAGACGTACAAAAGGGTACGCGATGTGAAATTAACGACCTCGAGATTTAATAGTGGCGGAACTCTTGATCGTTTTCGTCCCACCTTGGGGACTCATTTTAACCCACTTCCCACGACGTACAAAACGGAAGTAGACGCACAAAACGGCACAAAACGATGTGAAGGAAACAATCTCGAAATTCATTGGTGGCAGAAGAGCAATAGCTTGTTCCGCCATATTTGTAGGCCCATTTTGACCCACTTCCGGTGATGCACAAAATGTGGGAATAGGCGCATAAAGCGACACAAAAGATGCAGAACAAAGTACCTTGAAATTCGTTGGTGGCGGAACAAGTTAATGACGCCGTGAGCACCAATATAAGTATATACTGTAGTTCTTACCAGTTGGCGCGGTGGGTCAGTGGTAGAGCGTTCACCTCCGGTGCTTGAGGTCCCTGGTTCGATCCCAGCTCGCGCAGTTTGTACTTTGTGGTGGACAAACACCGTGCTCGTGGATTTTCTCCCGTTTCCTCCCACTTTCTTCATTTCATTCATTTCCTATCATCACCGTCTCCTTTTGCCTATCCGGCATAAGCGTGAGACGTAAAACTAAAGATTTCTTATCATTTTTTGTAGTTCTTACCATCAAGGCTGAGAACTGCACGGTCCAATTTTTTAGCCAAAGTAGAAGCCCAACCGGAATAGTGATGTCAACCGACTCGGCTTGGTTCAACTGAGCGTACAGCTTGAGCTGGCTTGGTTGGGATTACCCATCGACTGGTCTCAATTGAGCCAATGGCTTGAACCGGCTCGGTAAAGACGAGTCATCGGCTCGGCTCGATTGGAGCCAATGACTCGAACCAGCTCCGTTGAAACGAGTCCATAGGCTGGGTTCGAGTCAGCTCAACTGAGCCGATGGCTCGAACGGGCTCGGTTGGGGTAAGCAATCAGCTCAATTCGGCTCGGCTCGTGTGAGCCATCGGCTGGAGCTGGCTCGGTTGGATGAGCTGTTGGCTCGGCTTACTTCTCGGTTCGGCTCGATAAGTGAATAAGCTGTGAGCGAGCCGCTTGAGCTGTTGACAACCCTAAGCCCGGGTCGAGCAGTTTTGAACATGTTTGGCTGGAGTCCCATAACTTCTAACAATTTTTGGCTCGAGCCCGAATACTTGCTCCTCCTGAACTCAAACCAAGAACCTCGTGACCGATGTCCTTGCCTCCTGAAGATTTCTTGACGACCAAGATCGACAGTCAACTAATTTTTAGTATTCCGATACAAACCGCCTATATTCCATGTTTATACAGGTACACGGTGTTATAATGATAATTAATTATAGTAGTAGTAGTAGTAGTATCATTGATTATTATATTGTCTATGTAGGATACTTGAAGATAGTAGTACTTGGAACTACACAAAGGATTTAGCTCGAATTGGCTCGACTCGACTGGAAACTCGATCCGAATTCGAGTCGAGTTGGGGGAAATTTTTCGAGCCGAGATCTCAAGTCGAGCTCAAAGATGTCTGCTTCGAGTCGAGTCGAGTTTTAAAGAAAACTCGCTCGAACTCGCTGGTGCCCATTCCTATTGTATGCATGACGGGCATATAGAGTTCTTTCGAGGGGGATAGAACCATAAACATAATATATTTTAAAAAATACTTAGTTTCCTATCTTTCTTCCCAGGGGGGGGGGAAGGGATGGTAGGTATCCAGCATTTCTTATAAGTACCTTATTTGAAATATGTAAAACAGTAACAAGTGGACAACACAATACACACACATCTTCTTATCTTCAGTTTTAATTGCTGATTTCAATTACAATTAACAATTACAAGTTTCAATTGTCAATTGCAATTAACAATTAAATGTTTCAATTGCACCCTTTGCAATTGACAATTAACAATTAAAAGTTTCAATTGCCTGGTGACCAATTAACAATTAACAATTGACGAAAATTTAATTGCAAATTTTATGATTGAATTCAATTGCAATTGAAATTAATTGTCAATTACAAATTGAAATCAATTGCAATTGAAATCAATTGCAATTGATTTTCAGAGCAATTACTTTCAATTGATTGATCAATTGCAATTGATTTCAATTGATTTTGCCTAACACTGAGCTAGAGTTTTTTCAGGGGGTGGGGCAATGAAGGGCCCAAGAGGATTTTGAGGGGGACATCTCCAATATATATATATATATATATATATATGTGTGTGTGTGTGTGTGTGTGTGTGTGTGTATTCAAGGTGAATGTTTCCATCTTCATTGTTCATGATTTTACTCTTTGGAAAACAGTGAAAATATAAAAATTTAGTACCTCAAACAACTAGGATTCATTAATGCAATTGATTTCTAATATAAGTAAATAGTTATTTAATCATGGCGTTTAAAATATGTGTAGCTGGTTGACTTAAGTGGAAGCAAATACACTTTTACAGGTAAAGAAAATAACTTATAGGTTCATGCCTCTACTTGAAGAGGATCTTTCTATTCGTGTTGGCAGCAGCAAACATATCCACAACTTGTTAAAGATCTAACGATTTAGCAATTTTCTTCTCAATATAAAGTAACACTAAGTTTTTCAACCTATCATGAGTCATTGACTTGCATATACAAGTCTTTAATCTTTTCAAAGAAGAGAATGACCTTTCACATGTAGCACTAGAAACTGATATAATCACAGAGATGATACCTAGCTTGTAGGTTTCTAGGAATGCGTTTTTGTAGACACAAAGATGATCAACGAAATTCGTTAAGGAATCAGCTTTCGTTTTCTTCTCGTCTTCATACAACTTAATTGTTAGAGCAACCCACATTATGCTTTATTTCTTGTTTAATTATGCTTTTTTTAAATTATGCTTTATTGTTAATTTCAATGATTATTTTACATTAATCGTGTATAATGTATATTTATTATACATCAAATATTCTAAATATCTTGATCTATTTATTGATTTTTTTTTGCAACTAGTTTCTCTCATATTTAATGGACTTTCTACTTAATTCATTTTAAAGAGATGTGCTTTGCTCGAATAAATTTTTTCTATCATTTGTGTGCGCCTTACAGGTACATATATACAGAAAGGGAAAGTAAAAGATGCCACCAAAAAGTACAGAAAGTGCTTAAGTTCAAAAAGTAAACATAACAATACAGTGATGACGCCAGAGGGGGGCAAGGGGGCGAGCGCCCCCCTAGTAGCTACTTCTGCCTCCCTGACTGCAGCCTAGACTGCCCCCCCAGACTCGTACAATCTTTAAACATTCTTCATGTAGTATTATATATCAGTATCATAACCAATCTCATTGACAAATTGTAGTCTACTTTCCATGAATTTACTATGTGGCAGATTAATCCTCAAGCTTTCTTCTTTGAGCGTCTGGGTATGCACGCATATTTCTGTTTTCTAATTTAGCCCCTTTTGAGGTAAATTTTAGTTATACTTCTTTCTTATGAGCTTTAATAATTGTGCCTAGCGAACAATAGTAGATTTGGTAGACTTGTTTTCTTCTCATTGGATCAACTTCGATTGGAAACAAAAGAAAGGTAAAATCAGTTACGTAACTTGTTTGTATTTGTCCAGGTTTGAAGTTTTCAGTTTCATATTTTGTTTTATTTAAAACTTCTTTTTTCTGGAACATTATTCTCGGCTTCCAATATTCAGAGGATGTGCTTATAACAGCTTAGTTTGCAACTACTAGGGCTTAATTTTTTGAAGGAGATAAAAAGAGTTGTGTTTTCCCTTCCTGCAAATGATAATAATAAAATTATGGAATGAAAGTAATTCCCAATAAAATGTATTGTCAGAGTGCTGATCTTTAGTTAGTAATTGGTTTATACTAGTGCTCCTTTACTTATTTTGTTTCAAAGTACTGACGTGACGTCTACCATATTGACTAGGTACTGCTGAAAAATTCGTAGCCCAACCCAGAAGGAGTGCACGTGGATTGGTGAAGTTTTACTTCTTCTTCTCTTCCCCCGAGAGTCAATATACTACCTTGTACAGTGCTCCAGCTTTTGCAGAAAAGTTAAAAAAATCTAGATTTCCTCGCACCACTGTTCGTAGCACTACCCCTATCAGATCTAAAATGACATTTTTCAAGTGTTATTTAAGTTTGGGAAATAAGTACACGTAATAGTTAGACGGAGCTAAATCTGCGGAATAAGAATGATGATCTAGACATTGAAATCCTAGATTATGCAATGTCAGTTATGTTCGCAGGGGCTTGATGGACAGGTGTATTCTCCTGAAGTAACAGAATTCCTTTCTTTTCATTTTCCGCAGCGTTGAACTTTGAATTTTTCTTTCAGTTTTGTAAGTAATGTAGAGATTCTGGATTAAATATCTGACCATTGAAGAGCTAGTCTACCACTCCATACTTATACCAGAAGAATGTTCCAAACAGTTTCTCAACCTACTTCTGTGTCTTGAACTTCTTGGGGCTATGGAGAAATGGGTGCTACTACTCCATTGACTGTTGTTCCGATTCAGGATCATAATGGTACAACCATATTTCATCTATGGTTACTATTCGTCAGCGAAATTGATCAGCATTACGGTCAAATTGGAAGAATACTTCTCTTAATGCCGTTACCCTTTTATTATCCTGACATATATTTTGGGAACCCATTATGCCGAGAACTTGCGCATACCCAAGCCATTCTGAATTATGCTACCGACGAGTTCCAAAGAAATGCCCAGAATCCCTGACACAAGTTTTGCTGAGAAGGTAAAAACTGAGAAAGCGGGGTGCAGACCTCAGACTATAATAAATATAAATAGCTTAAATTATTTTTGTCACACAAAAACTGGGGTGTCCTAGGCCCTCCGGCCCCGGGCTATATCCACCACTGGCTGAAATGCTGCAATTTTCAAGAATAATGTCACAAATTGCATCCATGATTCCAGGAAGAGTCATTGCTTTTAATCATCCTGGATGCAAAGCATAATTTGTTGAGAAATTGCTACGTTTATACTAAGCCACTTACTTCTTCAACACTATATATAACGGAGGAGAGTCCCGTGGTGTTTCACTGATTTCCTAATTAATTTACTTCCGTAACTTTCCTTGGTGGAACAAAAATGTTATAACAGTAAGGATCTGGATGTTCGTGAAATTATCTGTTTGGGCACACACAATCACTTCAGAGGCCTGAGAAACAATAAGAATTTCATTATTAATATGAAAATTTATATTTGTATATACAGAGAAATGTTTTTCTAAAGTACGGTTTCATTTTTCTACCTAGTATCTACACTCCTTCTGGATTGGACTACGACATTTTCAGCAGCTCCTCGTAAATTCTCTCTCTGTCTCTTTCTCTCTCTCTCTCTCTCTACATATATATATATATATATATATATATATATATATATATATATATATATATATATATATAGAGAGAGAGAGAGAGAGAGAGAGAGAGAGAGAGATACGTAGCACACTGAGAAAAAAAAATGTAGGTGGCATACTTAAAAACGTAGGTTACATTCGTAATTCCTGTAGTTTCTGGACTTAACGTACAACTGTATATAACATCCTGCAGCAAACGTATAGCTGAAAAAGTATGTATTATACGTACTGTCTGCACAAGTGCAATGACGTCATTCGTGTGACGTTATCTGCAGTAACAAGTATATACGGAGGTAATATCTAGCTTTGTGACGTCAGGGTCGTATGTAGCATGTGGGTTAATAATGACGACATACACTGACTATCAGGACGGAGCATGATTTCAAGAAGTATGCAATATACGTTCTGTACGTATGTTTCTTGCGTTCAACCCCGAGACAGCATCTATATTGTACTTGTGCCCCATACGTACGACTAGATACAGTATACGTATTGTACGTATGTATTACACAGATTTTCCTTATGTCGCACACAGCTTGTCCAGATACAGCATACAGAATATCCGTATGCACCATACAGAGTGCACATATGTAGCTTACAGACTGTCTGCATGCAGCATATAGATTATACGTATGTCGCGTACAGGTTGGCCATATGTAATGTATAGATTGGATGTATATAGCTAATAGGTTGTCCATATGAAATATACAGATTTTACCTGTATCGAATACGTATTGCCTTCTTGTAATGTATGGATCGGACATATGCAGGATCTAGAGTGTACGTATAGTGCACCATTATTAAAGTGCTGCAACATACTGCAAAGTGCATGATACATTCTTACTGTAATGTTGTCAAATATTGTTTTACTCTGTATGAAAACAAAAATAGCTTAAAATATGGTTGATCTCCTTTGTGCCAATAATAATAAAATTAACAATACTACACTTTTCAAATCTTAGTTTGGAGCAGTGAAACTGTCCAAAGTAATGTATTTACCTGCAGGGTGTCCTATAAGTTTGGGCTTCCTGCTAATTCGTTGGAAAGCTACTGCAAAGTCAAGTGTTGAAAAGTGACACAAGCGTTAATTTTAAAATTATGGGCACAAAGCAGGGGCGGATCCAGGACGGACTTCTGGGGGGGGCGGTCGGCGGTAATACTGCTACTTTTAAGAGCTCCAAACTTGTTATGGATGGGTTTATTTATATATAAAATAAGAAAGTTTCCTCTTGTGGGGGGGGGCGATCGCCCCGATCGCCCCCCTCTGGATCCGCCCCTGGCACAAAGGAGGTTAACCATATATTAAACTATTTTCGTTTCCATACAGAGTAAATCAATATGTGATATATTACTGTAAGAATTTATCATATGGTTTGCAGTTAGTTAGTTGCAGCACCTCAATAATAATGCAAAATGCACAGCCTTATACAATCCTATATTCAAACTCAAACAAGATTTACGTACAATCATTTATTAAGCTGTTATCATCCATTGCTTGTACGATATAAAGATTATTTTACCTCATTCTTTTCCTTAATAGTATCTTCTACTAAAGTGCAGTTGTTACCACAAGAGGCCTGAATAGAATTTTCCAGAAATAACTTCTCTGTACATTTTAATTAACAGGTATTTTTTTTTTTTTTAAATGTCGCAATAATTAAAAGTGTGGTGTCAGCCGGAAACGCATTCGCTTACAATATTATTCCTACTCAGTACTCGCCATTAAAAATGAAACACCAAGAAGGAGACTGGGTAGATGCGCCAAAGTTCCCAGGCCGATACCTAATAGTAAGTGCAGAATACTCTTAAACGTTCGCTGTATTCGCTGTGTGACAACGTGGTGACAGCGGAGGCGTTGTGCAGCCATCGACTAAACATATTTATTCTTCCCTGCTATAGACATTCTGCAAATTTGGACTTTCCTGGATGCATCCTTCTTAGTGCAACATTTTAAGGAAAGAGCAATTTAACAGTCTCATACATTGCTTAAAGAAAGAGCAATGATTCTCAGAATTACTCGGAAGATATATATACACAATAATTTAAAACGGTTATTTCAAACTTTGCAATTCAAAGCACGAAAAGAACTATAGATAAAGGAACACTGATTTTAGCCAAATAGTAATTAGTAAACTCAATCACACTCAGTACCATTAGTTGCTTGGTGTTATCCGTAAGTCAGAGATCACGGTATCTCATTTCGTGTAGATTTTTGCATTTGTTTAACGCTAAAAATGTATTTTATCGCTAATTGAACCCAGTACCATATATATACCGACAGGACGTACCTTAGTCACAAGGTGACATGAGTGAAACACTAAACTATTCGATTGACACCTGCGGCTTTGTCAACACTAGAGAAAGTTACAAAGTGATTAAGTAAATACGGAACATAGTTCATACAAAGTATAGCGATGTATGAAGTCTCCGTTTCATACGACTTGGATAAAGGATACATCTGAAATAGCAACAAAGAAATATATAATGATTTCTCTGGATAATTTGGATTAGTCCAGAATTCGAACACACACACGCTGGTAAGTCCAACTTTTTTTTTTTTAAACTTCTTTCTTCGGATTCCCAATAAAGTTGACTACTGAAAAGCTGAGTTATAGATTCTGTATTAAAACAACACCTTCGCTAGACATGTTCAGTATACACATTGTCTTACATACAGAACAATACATTAGTTATTAATGCATGTCTGAAATAATAGTGCTTCGTATAGAATTTTACTTCATCCAATCGCAATAGCACAAAGATAAAAAATATTGCTAGGGATAATGTTCTTATTACAGAGAAAAAGAATTAAAATGACTTAACATTAACAATCATTTTCTTTAAACAGAGATAATATTTTATTATAATTTATGGAAGAAAGAAATAATTTGTAGTACAGTATCTTTATTAGGGTTATATATTCGTACAAAATAATGTAAGTACAACTGAGTCTGTCTTCAGAAAGGGCGTACTTTTAGCCACAACCTACACTGCTTCTTTTGACTGTCTTTCAAGCAGAATCCTGGTTTGATGCACGAAATACCTGCAACAAAAATCAGAAAATATTTAAAATGTTATATTCAGTGTGCTTAATTTGGTTGTACTTAACAATACAAAGTATCTTAACATTTTTGAGATTAAATGGTCAAAATCTGTTCGGTCAGGTATGGACTTTTGGGTTGCACGTAGAAAAACTATGAAGTGTTTATTGATGCTGAACAACAACTCAAAATGTATTACCATTCAAAAGTAAGTGGGTACCTCAATGGTGTTCGGGCTACCATGGGGTACCTAATGTCTGTATTTTTTAGATATATGAAAATATATGTCTCTAAAATGTAAGGAACTGACATCTGTTTACCGAAAACCTCAACTCGGTAAGCCTTATGGATATCGAGATATGGGAAAATAAAGAGCGACACTACAGAACTGTGGAGTTTGCGTACTAGATGGTGCAGTTTCGGAAACGTAATTACGAGGGCTTACAACAACCTCAAAAGTAGTTTCAATTAAATACACTACACACACGCCCTGATGGGGGTTTTCGGGTACCATGATATTCCCAGAACTCTCATTTCTAAATATTCTAAAATATGTCTTAATAACGTTTTAAAGAACGTTAGAGGTGTGTGTTTACCGAAACCGCAAGTCGGTACGCCTAACAGTTACCGAAATATGGTGAAATAAAAAGCGACACCATAGGTACGTGGAGCTTGCATATTAGACAGTACAATTTAGAAAATTAATTAAAATATGACTATCAAGATATTGTCAAATAAAGGGAGGATCCATATAGTTATGGGGTTTTCGTGTTAGGTGGTAAAATTTCCGAAACCGGTCATGTAAAGTTAATAAGCATCAGTAGCAATTTCATCTTAAAATAATTAGGTATTTCCATGGAGTTTAAGAACATCATGGGGTCTACCAAGATTAAATTTTAAAAGTTTTGTAAAATATATTTTGACATTTGTAAAGAGTATTAGAAATATGTATTTACCTAAAAGTTCCAGCTAGTACATCTAGCAGCTAGAGAGACACCATACAATAAAAGCGTATTAGATCTTGAAATTTCAGAAAACAATTATTGATCCTAACAAAAGTTAAATAAGATGGTACTTATATGGGTTAAGTGAGAACCTCAGACTCGTCAGTACAATTTCGATCGAAAGATTAATTCAGCTCTAAATTTTCTTTGGACAATTCCAAGCGTTCATCGGGCTCTGAAATAAAGTGAACATTTTTTGTCAATATCTAATATAGCAAGCGAGATATAAGGAATTATGTATTTTATGACGTCGTAAAAATAGAGACCCACATGGATTTGTACTTTTGAGTATTTGCTGTAAGAAGAAGAAATTTCAGAAAACAACCGTATATACCTTAATAGACAATTAAATGGGCGGGGGCACAGTGGCTTAGTGGTAGAGTGCTTACCTCTGGTGTATTGGGTTCTTGGTTCGATCCACGGCCAAGTCAGTTTGTAGTGGACATCGTATTCGTGGGTTTTCTCGGGGTACTCTCCTCCCACCTTTGCATTCCATCAATTCTGTCAACAACATTCACTTGCTTTAATCATAATCTCCCTGAGACTAAAATGCATAATCGTGGGTCGCTACACTGAAATATTTCCTTTTATTTAATTTTAAAATTAAATAGGGAGTTAAGTATGATCGTATTTCTATGGGTTAAGTGAATACTCCAATAGTTTCTGCAAAAAAAAAAAAAAAAAAAGATTAGTTAAATACCCTACCACTAAGCTACTGTGTCCCCGCCCACTGAATTGTCTATTAAGGTATATACAGTAGTTTTCTGAATTTTTTTCTTATAGGAAAGACCCAAAAGTACAAATCCATAAAGATCTCTATTTTCACGTCATAAAATATATAATTCCTTATATCTTATTTACTATCTTAGATATTGACAGCGAATTTTCATTCTTTTGCACAGCTCGATGAACCCTTGGAATTGCCTGAAGAAAACCTAGGACTGAACTAATCTTTCGATCGAAATTGTACTGAGGTACTGATTTAACCCATAGAAGTACCATCTTATTTAATTTTTTGCGACCAATAATTGTTTCCGAAATTTCAAGCTTTTATTTCACAGTGTTTCTCCAGATGTTAGATGTACTAGCTGGAAGTTTTGGGTAAATACATATTTCAAATACTGTTTACAAATGTCAGATTATATTTTCAAAAGCTTTTAAAATTTAATTTTGGTAGACTCCATGATGTTCTAACACCCCATGAAGATATCTAATTACTTTAAGATGAAATTGCTACTGGTGTTTATTAACTTTCCATGACCGATTTCGGAAATTTTAGCATCTAACACGAAAACCCCTTAACTGTGTTGGTCCTCCCTTTATTTGACAACATCTTGATAGCCGTTAGTCATATTTTAATTCAATTTCCGAATTGTAGCGTCAAGTATGCAAGCCCCACATACCTATAGTTTATCCCCCCCCCCTAAAAAAATCAGTTCTTTACATTTTAGAGACATGTATTTCCATATATCTAAAATGCAGAAATTAGGTACCGCATTGGAACCCCATTGGAGTACTCACTTACTTTTGCATAGCAAGGTAAAAACACCAGTGGTTCTCACTTTAAGTTTGAAAACATACTATTTTGTCTCTTCTCTGAGCATCGTGAATCTGTCGGAGCTGTACCATAGTTGGAAAGACTCACTGATCCTTCCTATAGTGACCATGTAGTCAGAATTCAAAAAGGAGTAGCCCTTGAAGGAAAAACAATATTTTAAAATCCTTGCACCAGTAGTCGTCACCTTAAAATCAAAATGTTCCAGTAGTAGTCAGGATTTTCTACCAGTGTTCATAAAATCCTTGCACCAGTAGTCGTCACCTTAAAATCAAAATGTTCCAGTAGTAGTCAGGATTTTCTACCAGTGTTCATCACTCAAATAACTTGACAATTTATTCAAAAACGCACTGTGTATCAGTTTAGGGTTGAGAATACAATATAAAGTAGTAAGCTTAATAACTTTGCATCACTTTTAGCACTCAAGAAAGAAAATAAAAACGTTTTTACATACTTTTTAAAGCAATTTCAGAAAGAAAAATGTTAACTGAATTCAAAAGTTAACTGTATATCACTTCCACGTTAAGAGTACAATATTAAATACTATGTTTAATAACTATACGTCACTTTAAACTCTCGAGAATGAACATAAACAATTGTACATACATTTTAAAAACAATCTGAGAAACAAAATAAGTTAACTGAATTCAAAATTTAATTATACATCACCTTAAGCTTAAGAATACACTATAAAATGCTGAGATTAATAAAAAATGAAATCTTTAAGTTTAACGTCCCACGGTTATGCCGGTTAGGATAAGGAGACGGTGATAATGAGAAATGAGTGAAATGGTGGAATGAACAAAGTGGGAGGAAACGGGAGAACCCCGAGAAAACCCACGAGCAAGGTGTTTGTCCACCACAAAGTCCACACAGCGCGAGTTGGGATCGAACCAGGGACCCCAAGCACCGGAGGTGAACGCTCTACCACTGAGCCACCGCCCCCCCTGAGATTAATAACAATGCATTACTGAAGAATGAAAACAAAAATGTTTTAGCTACCTATATTGTATTTACATGTTATTTCTCATTAACATTTTTTTTTTTTTGATAACTCATGATCAAGTCTAGGGATGCGCAAGAGAAAAGATTTGAGGTTGTCTCCTCTCGAAAAGGTGCCGCGAAAGTTGTCTCGTCTCGAAAACTGGATCCGTTTCTATTGGAAAAGCTCTATCTTGTCTCGAATTTCGTAACAAAAATTGTCTCGTCTTGTCTCGTGCGCATCCCTAATCAGGTCCATAGCCAAAAACTTCATTTCGGAGGGTGCTCGATAGGGCTTTGGGATATCCGAATTTAGATATAGATAATCGATGTCGACAAACTATCGAAACTTGTTCGAAATATCGAAAAATACAGCAATATCGAAATATAAACAATATCAAAAATCGAAAATATAGAAATATGAAAGAGATCAAAAATATGGATATATCGAACAAAAATGGATATATGATCTTGGAATACGATTTGGTGGAATAATGAGGGAGAAAAATAATCATTGATTAAATATTAAATTGAAAAGAAATAAGAGCCTGACGCTCAAATACTTATCTATCCGGCACCCATCTTGATCCCCATAAAATATCATGAAGTGCTTCATTGATTCTAAACCCAATAATAGTAATTTAACAATAAACACAATATATAATTTACTACGCACCTTGAAATGTAGAAATTAATGATTGTAATCCCCAGCTTTCCAATAGACCTTTGATTTCTCCAAATGAAGATTCGGATATCTTGTTTCTTCTCAAGCAATAATGGGTTACAATAATCAGTTGCAGTCCAAAGCCAAGTCACTAAGTTAAGCATAAAAATAAAAGAATTCATTAGTTAGATGCATACAAAATCCTACGCATGTAAATCCGAATCTACTTGTATTAAATTGTAAATTTAAACAAACTAAATTATACTACAGTTATAGTGACATCAAACATACATTAAATAAGGTATACAGGGTGTCTCAAAAGTCCCCTGACATAGGGTAACTCTGTTATTATCAGAGTTACAACAGAATGTAGGAGGGAAAAGCATATCCAATTATGATGTTTTCAATCTAAAGTGAAGGAATTTTTAAAATCGGATGACCCGTTTGCGCTGTACACTCTCTATGCGCCCAATGTGAAATGAAAATGCAACGTTGCCATTTACCTGGACCCACAACAGAAGTGAGTGAAGTTACTGTCTTTTACGCTAACATGTCGATGGCCAGCCCCCGTTTCAAACAGTAACTTCATTCACTTATGTCGTGGGTCCAGGTAAATGACAACATTGCATTTTCATTTAAAATTGGGTGCATAAAGAGTATACAGCACATTCATCTTGTCCGATTTTTTAAAAAAAGTGTTCACTTTAGATTGAAAACGTCATATTTCGAGATGTTTTTCCTCTTACATTTTGTCGTAACTCTGATAATAACAGAGTTACCCTATGTCAGGGAACGTTTGAGACATCCTGTATACATCATAAGAGGTTCCTTTCTTAATTCTACACGGATGTGGTTTCATTGAATGTGAGGTGGGTGATACACATTAGGCCTTTTGGGAGTACGTCACACGGACGACCGTAATTTTGTGTTCAAAATTTTTATGAACTGGTGGGATATGTGATACATATGGCCACGGGCTAGAATTTTCTCAGTATGTCAAATATGCAATCAGATTTCATGCAGCTTAATTTGGTGAAAAGCTATTGCCAATTGAACGTTACATTTACCTCTTTCTTGCAGATGTTGAACCATGCCGTTAGCACGTGAGGAATGGATCGAAATAATCAAACTGTGGGGCGGGAGGAGTATATGTGCAGTGGTTGCCGATTGCAGAGTCATCCACAATGTGACTCTGTGTCACATGTTTCAGTGTCACAGTAATTAACTAAATTTGAGAAGACGGGCACATTCGTGAACATACATCGTAGCGGTTCAAACTCGCGGGACCTTGTTCCTTCCCCATTTTGAACCGGTACATGAAAATGCCATTTACTCCATGTTTGCCTGCGCCGATTTTGAAAATTCCTTCACTAATCGATTTCTCCCGTTGAGTACTACAAGAACCAGTTAAAATCTCGCGGGCCCTTTATTCTTCCCCATTTTGAACCGGTACATGAAAGTGCGATTTTTTTTCATGCTTGCCTGCGCCGATTTTGAAAATTCCTTCACTAGTCGATTTCTCTCGACGAGTACTACAAGAATCAGTTAAAATCTCGCGGTCCTTTTTTCTTCCCATTTTGAACCGGTACATGAAAATGCGATTTTCTTCATGCTTGCCTGCGCCGATTTTGAAAATTCCTTCACTAGTCGATTTCTCTCGACGAGTACTACAAGAATCAGTTAAAATCTCGCGGGCCCTTTTTTCTTCCCATTTTGAACCGGTACATGAAAATGCGATTTTCTTCATGTTTGCCTGTGCCGAGTTTGAAAATTCTTTCAGTAATCTATTTCTGTCGTCGAGTACTACAAGAATCAGTTAAAATCTCGCAGGCCCTTTTTTCTTCCCCATTTTGAACCGGTACATGAAAGTGCGATTTATTTTCATGCTTGCCTGCGCCGATTTTGAACATTCCTTCACTAATCGATTTCTCTCGTCGAGTACTACAAGAATCAGTTAAAATCTCGCGGTCCTTTTTTCTTCTCATTTTGAACCGGTACCTGAAAATGCGATTTTCTTCATGTTTGCCTGTGCCGATTTTGAAAATTCTTTCAGTAATCTATTTCTGTCGTCGAGTACTACAAGAATCAGTTAAAATCTCGCGGGCCCTTTTTTCTTCCCCAAGCCAATATTTTTTTGTATATTTTGAATGTATTCAAGTATGGAACAAAAGTATTATATAATTCCCTTAGTAGGCTTCTCAACTTAATATGTTTCAACTTAAATTTTATTTATTTTAATTATTTATTTTCTTGTGACTCAATATTTAATTGCAATCGTTCATTGGGGAGAAGGGTGGCCATTCTCAAATATATAAATATAGTATTCTTAAAATTTATGTGTTCTCGTACTATTAGTTTCTTCCACTAGACCTGGAAATTGCAAAATTAATACCTGGAAAACCTGCAAAATTCAGGGAAATTGAGTTCCATATTTATGTATGAACACTGCTATTTACAATTTTTTTTTTTTCGAATAGGGAGAACTGTACGAAAGGGTGGTTTGAGAATAGTATAACAGTAGGTTTCTGGGAGTGTTGTTCGAAATGAAATCTTTAAGTTTTACGTCCCACTATTATGCTGGCTAGGCTCAAGATGACGGTGTGTTGTTCGGTGAGGGTCAATGTTGCCAATTTTGGGTAAAGTCGCTAAATAAGGGGAATTCGACCTCAACGATAGCGCAGGGTGACCATAAAATTTTCAGTTAAAAACGGGACAGGTTCTTGCAACACTAGACTTTTAGATCTACCTTTGTTCTTATCAGTGCCTTGATATCAGAGTTCCCCCTCTCTCTCTTCGTTACAGAGCGGGTACTTATGAAAAAGGAAAGACACGTTGAAGTTTGTTTAACACACAACCAACTGCTAAAACCTCTGCTGCCTTTCGAGCAGTACTGCGAACTATAGAGTATGTTTAATATAGGGATTTTCAGTTCAATTTTTGCCGCTTTGTTATTATTAATACTTTTAAAAGGAGTAAAGGTACTGG
Organism: Thermobia domestica; assembly: GCF_964235325.1. Lineage (NCBI taxonomy): Eukaryota > Metazoa > Arthropoda > Insecta > Zygentoma > Lepismatidae > Thermobia > Thermobia domestica. Next base: position 68,060,053 of record NC_137456.1, read on the forward strand.
GTTTGTTATTTACTTCTTTCATTTACATAAAACGGGACGAATACTACTTTTTTCCATCTACTGACGGGACGGCCGCGACACGCCCCTAAAACGGGACTGTCCCGGTCAAAACGGGACGTATGGTCGCCCTACGATAACGACAAAAAAAAAAATTCCGATTGGAGACTTTTTTGGGTGATTTTTAAATAATGATTTACCTACTTACACATTTAGCGACTTTTTGCTGCAAACAAAATGTTCATCTGTAGAGAAGCATTATTAGTTCAAAACAGTTTTTACGTTCTTTTTTTCTGTTTGTTTGTTTTAATCAGCGCAAGTGATGAAGAGTTTGGAAATACAGCGTACTCACTACTCCACAATCCTGCATTGTTATGTTACCCTTGCCCTCTAACGAAGAATAACTACAAACTTGATGTCCTTTAGTTCGCAGAGTTTCCGTTGAGAGACACACGTAATACATCATTACCGATAGCAACAAGATTAGCTATAGATGCGTGAAAAAAGGCGAAGAAGGTGTTTGTTATATTTGTCCTCTGGGGTCTTTTAATTATTCTGCACTTTTTCTTTTACAAAAAATTGCTTAACGTAAGTACTGTAGTGTTAATTATTTCGGAACTATTTTGACCACAACATGAACAAAAGTACCCGAAACAACCTGAAATGATCCCTGAATTAAAGGATTGGTTGCGCCCTGTTTACAAAGATGTGAATAGAACCAGCGGCGCAAATCTGTCTTCAACATTGGGGGGGGGGAGGGTAAGACGGTTACCATACTTTTTTTGGTGATGTCCAAAATACTTATGAAGTTGAAAAACAATGTTGTGGAGGATCAGAGTTGTCTTTAGCGTTAGGAGGCTGCAGATTTGAGGCTTATTCTGGGGGACATCTCACGTTCCTTTGTAGCAATCGGACAAAAATCATCAAATTTCTCCCAAAAAACACATTTCAAATCGGATTATTTGGGAGAAGTCCCCCTCAGTTCCAAGATTGGAGGGGACATGTATCCGTCATCCCCCCCCCCCCCGAGATTTGCGCCAGTGAGTAGAACATATTGTTTAGTTTACATCTACAACTTTTACAATGCTTATAGACAATGAATTTCTCGATTATTTCTTATAGCGACTTTTCACCCAAAATTGGAGTCGTCACCTCTCGTTTCGCAAACTTATTGCCAACATTTTAGAAACTGGTTGCGGGGAGAGCTACAATGGATGATTCAAGTTATTTCGTCGCTTCCGCTGTGAACCTAAGTACAAGATTCCAAAAGTCACATTTTTTTGGTTCCAAACAATATGTCTGCTGGGTGAAAGCATAGATGGAATGTGTTGCCTTTCCTACCTTATCTTTAATCCCATAGTAGCTCCTTTCCCAAAGTTAAAAAAATGCAATTCTTCCTTTCTTAATAGTACTTATGACCCAAAGTATTACGTAAGCATTGTATGTTACTTATGTAGCTCACAGAGCCGCAGCTATGGGCAAGCAAGCAAAGCACGTGTCCCGGGCGCGTGGTTGGAGGGGCGCCTAAAAGAGAGGTTATATATTAGTACTTTTCCTGGCGGTATTTAATACTTTTCATCAGAGTGCGAAATCATGAAATCAAAGTGAGAGGAAAAAATGAAATGAAATCTTTGAGTTTTACGTCCCACGGTTATGCCGGTTAGGCTAAAGGAGACGGTGATTATGAGAAATGAATGAAATGGTGGAATGAAGTAAGTGGGAGGAAATGGGAGAACCCCGAGAAAACCCACGCACACGGTGTTTGTCCACCACAAGGTTCACTTGGCGGGGCTAGGATCGAATCCGTGACCCCAAGCACCAGAGGTGAACGCTCTACCACTGAGCCACCGCGGCCCTAAAAGTGAGAGGAGACTGGAGGAGTGAAGAGAGAGAGAGAGAGAGAGAGAGAGAGAGAGAGAGAGAGAGAGAAGAAAACGCTCGCACTTTTACACTTCAAAGTAAATTAAGTCATTTATTTTTTCTGTCCCCCTCCTCCCCCTCCCCTAAGTTCTACTGTCAAAGTAAATAGCTAAAAACACTCCCAGGCCAGAAGCGCATCTACGTTGGAAATTTGATCGAGATCGGTCGGTCGGTGCAAGAGATTAAGAAAAAATGAAATGAAACCTTTGAGTTTTACGTCCCACAGTTATGCCAGTTAGGCTAAGGGAGACGCTGATGATGAGCAATGAATTAAATGGTGGAATGAAGTAAGTGGGAGGAAATGGGAGAACCCCGAGAAAACCCACGCACACGGTGTTTGTCCACCACAAGGTTCACTTGGCGGGGCTAGGATCGAATCCGGGACCCCAAGCACCAGAGGTGAACGCTCTACCACTGAGCCACCGCGGCCCCCGGCCGGGAATCGAACCCGGGTGTCCCACGTCAAAGGCGTGTTCATTAACCACTTAGCCACGAGGGAGCTCATCTGTGAGGCAGTGTAAACCCCCCAAAAAAGAAAGAAAATAAACGCACACTGGATGTTTGCGCAACTGAGGATCAAAACATTCTCAATGGAGTATGAGAAATAGTAAACGTCAATCAATGTGTGCTTTTGCTTATTCATTACTTCGTTAATACTTAATTCCTTCTAGAAATAGTGAAACAATACTATGAAGAAACACTAATTAAACTAATAACAATTACGTTGTATTTCTTACCATACCGTTTTTACCACCCATAGAATTTCAATCTAGCACTATACTGCATTAGTCACGCCGTAACGAAAGCTGAAATTCAAAGACATGGCACTCGTTAACTGTTGAAGCTGTGTTGTAGCTACCTGTATATCACGCGGCCTGCGTTGGTACTCCTCAACATAAATACGTCACAGCCCAAAGCCAGGAAACATCACAAACAGAAGACAGGGGCACAAGCAGTGCCTGACACTTCACGAACTCAAACCCACCAAGACTCAACTCAACATGACCTTCAATTACGTTCTAGAAACCAAACCAGTGCTAAGGCACAAACTCACCAACTTCCTATATGAAAACACAAGAAAAAAATCTAACGTTTTGGTTCCAAAGTGATGACATAACAATAATACTAAAAAGGTTTTAATTTTCAGTAACCCAAACATTAATTAACTAGGGAACATAACAAAGCAAAAATAAATAAATAAAAATAAATTAAATTAAAAAATAAAAACCTGACAAGTAAGCTCTCCCTGACTACTTTTTTTTTTAATTTCAGTGAGGCTGTAAAATATGTCAATATCTTCGTTATATATATATATATATATATATATATATATATATATATATATATATATATATATATATATATATATATTTCATTGTAAACAAGTTCTTTAAACAAAAGAAAGCTCTGAGAGCGCTTACCTCTGACGCGGTAGGTCCCTGGTTCGATTCCTGCTCCCGACAAATAGGCTTTTGGTGAACACTGTAGTTGTGGTTATTCTTAAGACTTTCCAGTTTCCTTACATTTTCTTGATTCCACCATTATCATGTATCTCATCGTCACCTTCTCTCTTACATTGATGTACAATCATGGGGCGTTAAACTAAAAGAAAAAAAATCTTGCAAATATCCTAGTAAAAATGAGTTTTCTAAACTACACTAGTGGCCCCGCGTAGCGTATTCGCTAACGCTCTCGCCTTCGGTGCGAACGGTCCCGGGTTCGATCCCGGTGGGGGAACTCGGTCGAAAAAGTATCAAAAGATTTTAAGTCCAGCCATCCTGAATGAGGTTTCCTTGGCTTTTCCTCATTCACAGCAGGCAAATGCCGGAGTGGTACCTAACATATAGGTCCCAGGCCGTTTTCTTCCTTCCGAAATCCAAAAATGAAAATGAAATCTTTGAGTTTTACGTCCCACGGTTATGCCGGTTAGGCTAAAGGAGACGGTGATGATGAGTAATGTATGAAATGGTGGAATGAAGAAAGTGGGAGGAAACGGGAGAACCCCGAGAAAACCCACGCACACGGTGTTTGTCCACCACAAAGTTCACTTGGCGGGAGCTGGGATCGAACCCGGGACCCCAAGCACCAGAGGTGAACGCTCTACCACTGAGCCACCGCGGCCCCATTTTTCCCTAATCCATTCTTCCCTTCCTTTCCCCGGATAGTGTGATCACCGAGGGAAGTCATCCCTCATATGCGACGGGCTAACAAGGCCATTGATGCCGAAAGCCCAGAAATCTAAATCCTAAATCTTCACTACACAAGGGAATTTTCGCGCTGAAAACGGTTTATTAGCAATTATGTTAAGCAGCCCTGTAGTAAATCTGCACCAAGTAATAAATCGTCACATATAAAACGGAATGAATAAACACATAACATTCATTTTACTACCTTGAAATGTAAAATGTTTCAAAACATTAATATTCAAAGATTTCTCAAAATTCAGATTCACCCATTCCATTGTCCTCAATCATTAACGAGTTTTACAATAGTAAGAATTGTATTCATAAACTACATTACTTACTTAGTACTATATTAAAGCAAGTTACACTAAAAGAATATATAATTAATGGAATATTTAACTAAAGTAATAGTTAACTAGTGTACTTACCCAAGCATTTGTTTGCTTCCTCTCTTCTTTTCCGTTTGTAAACAACCTCGTTTCGCAAGCAAAAGACGGTAGTTCAATGACGTCAGCCATGGCGAAAGAAAGAGGTGTCTATAGGCGGCCTGGATCTCACACACAGATGGACGTATTTAACATATAGCTGAAGTATTTAACATACGTATACGTATGTAAAATACGGAAGATTGTTAGATGTCAGACATCCTGCAGCGACATGATGTAATATCTAAGCGGGTAAAAGGCAGTACCTCTGTAGTATATGGATAAAGTACGCTCCGTACAGATTTCCTTAGTAAACATAACGAATCCTTGTATTTGTACAATATACCGCTGTCCGGATAATGGATTTTTCTCAGTGCATATAGACGATTGTGTTACTTGTAGCATACGCGAAAGTAATTCAATTTATGTTTAGGCTTCAAAAGTTTCATTGAAAAATATTTCATGTGCAGACCTTACTTATTTGTTAGTTACAAATTTTATTTGAAATAAGTTTAATTTATAATCATATAGATCTAACATAAAAACAGCAACGAAATACACAATGTAATGTAAAATAAGTCAAACGTAATAAATATGTCATTTTTGGTATGGCAAATAGCCGCCCCCCGAAAATGTATTTATCCCTCCTTTGCCCTCCTAAGAACTTAAAGCTGGCGTCGTCACTGTAACAATATAGTATGGAGTTCTTGCATACTATTCATTGTTGGCGGAAAAATTTCTTCTTTTACTTTCTTTTCTCCACATCAAAGGATTGCACCGGAAAGTTTACAGAAATGAAAATAAGCTCTTCATTGTTGCATTGGTATGTTCTCAATGATTTTGCATTGTAAATATCGGCTTTAAAAAATATTAACACAGTATGTTAAACTTTCAGTTAAAGAGAATTTTCCAAGAATTGTGCTATATATTTTAAATTATGCTTTATGCTTTATTTTCTAAAATTATGCTTTTAAAACTAGTTTCCCAATGTGAGTGCATTTTGGCGTTCACCCAGTGTCGTGACCATAGTGCTCTCATACGGGTCGGGTCAGTCGGGTCAGTTCGGGTCGGGTTGTCGGGTCAGGCTACTCGGGTCGGGTCAGTCGGGTCAGCTCGGGTCGGGTTGTCGGGTCGGGTCAATCGGGTCAGCTCGGGTCGGGTCAATCGGGTCAGCTCGGGTCGGGTTGTCGGGTCGGGTTATTCGGGTCGGGTTGTCGGGTCGGGTCAACCGGGTCAGCTCGGGTCGGGTTATCGGGTCAGGTCAATCAGATCGGATCACGGTTCGGGTCGGGTCGGGTCATCGGGTCGGGTCAGTCAATTCGGGTCACGGGTCGGGTCGGGTCGGTCTTCAAGCCGACCCGACCCGACCCGTTGAGAGCACTAATTGGAAGTATATCCAAGTATAGTTCACCATTCATGGTGTTGCGTAGCACGTATGGATCAATAAATCTGGTAGACGTCATTCCACACCAGACGGTTACCTTTGGTTTTGATTGCATTTTTTCCAATGTCACATTTGTTGACAAGATTATTATTATTATTATTATTATTATTATTATTATTATTATTATTGTTGTTGTTGTTGTTGTTGTTTGTTGTTGTTGTCATAGGGTTAAGCGTTGCATTCCTACTTCGCTCTTGCCTCCACCATCTTTGCATTTGCACCACAGACCTCCAAACTTCATAGCTGGCAGCAATCTTAGTTCTGTCTTCTATGTTGTATACACCAGCCATTTTGAGGTTTTCACTGAATCAACTTCTTAAATCATAAATGGTAAACCTCACATTAGTAAACTACCGTATTACACGCCAGCTAGAGCTTATGCTAGTTTCTAGGATAATCTAAATTAAAAATAGACATTAATTTTACAAACATTCTATATATCGAGTTATGAAATGAAATTTCTAGTTTCACAACCCACGATTATGCTCCGAAGCTGAGGGGGAATGGTTTTAACGAATGAAATGGTGCAATAAAAAAAATGGGAGGAATGGCAGAACCCCGAGAAAACCCATATGCACAGTATTTGTTCACAAATATACTTATCATGAACTGGGATCGAACCAGAGACCCTCACCCGCATCATGATTTTATGGCTAAGTATTCTGGCCGAACGTAAACTCAAATTTATTTACTCCTAACGTAGCTAAGTGAAATCATAAAGTTAATAGATAGCAGAGGAAGGATGACTAGTTCATTTCCTCCGTTGATTATTACAAAATGGAAAATTAATAGCTGAAGTAGACGAGTAGGTTAAATATTAGGATAAAAGGTATCACTTATACAAGAACTGTATAATTATGGCATATTTAACAACGTACTCTCCGGCATACTTCAAATCTTCCTGTAATATAAACAATTTTGATTTTGTATAGTGTCAGATTACTGTATAATGATTTTGTATAGTGTTTATATTTTGTATACTATCAGAGAAACCAGTACCATCAGTAGAGGTATAAATTTGTTAGATTATGATAAATTACTGAAATGTGCAAAATTGTATATTGTGTATTAGCAACTTAAGATAATGCAAGAGTCCTTTTATAAAAATATTTTTATACACAGTAAATATATAGTACTGAATTACGAGAGTAATGGACAGCATCATATCCGAGAGGGCGTCATTAATTTGTTCCGATACCAACGAATTTCGAGGTGGTTTCCTTGACATCGTTTTGTGCCGTTTTCTGCGCCTATTCCAACGTTATGTGCGTCACTGGAAGTGGGTCAAAATGGGCCTCCAAATCAGGGGCGTCATTTAAGGGGGGCAGGGAGGGTCAATTGCCCCCCCCCTGAGTTTGAGATTTATATAAATTTTACGAATAGAATAGTAGTAAATCAATGAAAACGCTAAATTTTACATATATCAAGGGGTCAATTGCCCCCCCCAAGCAAAATTTGAAATGACGCTTCTGCTCCAAATATGGCGGAACAAGTAAATGCTGTTCCCCGACCAACAAATTTCGAGATCGTTTCTTTCATATCGTTTTGTGTGTGATTTTTGCCATTTTGTGCCCCTATTCTTACGTTTTGTGCGTCACCCGAAGAGGGTAGAAATAGGTCTCCAAGTTGGGAGAAAAGTGACCCACTTTTCCGCCACTATCGAATTTCGATATCGTTCCTTTCACATCGGTTAGTGACCGTTTTGTATCATCTTGTGCGCCTATCTCGACGTTTTGTGTGTCACTGGAAGTGGGTCAAAAATAGGCCTCCAAAGTGGGATGAAAATGACCGTCTGTTCCGCCACTATCGCATTTCGAGGTTCTTTCTTTCGCATCTTTTAGTGCCTGTTTTGTGCTCCTATTTGAACGTTTTCCGCGTCACTAGAAGTGAGTCAAAATGGATCTCCAAGATGGAACAAAAATAAAGACAGTGCACCATCACTATCAAAGTTTGAGGTCGTTTATTTCACATTGCTTAGTACCTATCTTGTACCGTTTGTAAAAGTAAATAAATAAGACGAAATAGGTGCACAAAACGGTACAAAACTGGCACTAAACGATGCGAAAGGGATGACTTCGAAATTCGACAGTGACGAAATAGTAGGTCATTTTTGTCCCACCTTGAAGGCCATTTTGACCCACTTCCTGTGACGAACTAAACGAGGGGAATACACACACAAAACGGCACAAAACAGACACAAAACGATGCAAAAGAAACAACCTCGAAATTCGATAGTAGCGAAAAAGTGGGTCATTCTCGTACCACCTTGGTGTAGCATTTTGACCCACTTCCGGTGACGCACAAAACGTGAAAATACGCGCTCAAAACGGCACAAAACATGCACTAAACGATGCGAAAGAAACGACCTCGAAATTCGATAGTGATGGAACAGTTGGTCATTTTCGTCCCCCTTGGAGCCCATTTTGACCCACTTCCGGTAATGTACAAAACATGGAAATAGGAGCACAAAACAGCACAAAATACGCAGAAAACGACCTCGAAATTCATTGGTGGCGGAACAGCATTAACTTGTTCCGCCATACTTGGAGGCCCATTTTAACCCACTCCGGTGACACACAAAACGTGGGAATAGGCGCACAAAACCGCACAAAACACGCACAAAAACGATGCAAAACAAACTATCTCGAAATTCTTTGGTGGCGAAATAAGTTAATGACGTCTATCCGTGAGTTTTGTTGAGGTACTCCCGTTTCTTCCCCCATTCTCATTCCACCAATTACATCATCATTTTTCACATTCTTTAATAATCAATCTTCCTTACCCTAACAGACATAATCGTAGGACGTCAAATTGAAAAATCTCATTTCATTTTCATTTTGAATTACAAGGCCTTCAGAAATATTTTAAAATATGAAGTAAACATTGTATTAAAAAAAAAAAAAACTATTTCATTAAATTTTCTTCTCAATCACTTTTAATTTTATTCTACCAAGTTATTCTTTCCCGTCGAACCCAATAGATGTAACTGAGAAGTGAGTCGAAATAACAGATAATGCAGACGGACAAAGGTTATTTGTTCGGTGAGGCATAGAGGCTTCAAATATTTTGTAGAATTGTTAGACATATCAAAGAAATACCGGTGACTAATTGGGTTTTTAAGAAGAATTTATTTTCTGGGGGCCTGGATATATCTCGTCGCTCTCCACAGACAAGTAGCTCAAATGCCCATTCTTCACACTAGAAGAATAAGTTTTTTGAAAAATATTTGAAAAACATATTTGAACCTTCATTCCTTCCTTTCTTATATTAATTCACAAATACAGGGTTACCCAAAAGTAGGTATACACACCTGCATTGATCAAGTATAATATGCTGGTTTATAGGTCTATTTGCTTCGGCTCTTTCAAGCGTAACATGTAAGTAAAAACACATTAAGAACAAATAATAAACAAACTAAGTCTACGTGATGGATAACAATAAGAAATGATATAAAATGGAATGAGCTGATTAATACGGTACTGTATTCCTACTTTTGGCCACCCTGTAGTGTGCCGTTTACCTGCCGTAGACTGTCTGTGCCGTGGTCCACGAAGTTTCTTTTCAGACTTAGACATTGAAAGTTCATTGGGTTGTCCTTTTTAATTTTCATATGACATGCCGTGCCCGTGTTGTTCACCTGCCACGTCCCGACAGTGTCGCCTTGGAGAGAAACCGCCCCGATCGCGACTAGACGGCCGAGATCCTTCGGTTTTCTCCGGAGTACTCGAAGCGACACGAAGTTGGGCAGAACCAATAAGAATGCCTTTCTCCTTGCAATCCATCTTCGAAAATGGTTTAGAAAGCAGCAGTTGCACTCAAGAACGCCGATTTCTCTGTAACTTTTTGGGAAGGGGGAGGAATTTAGATATGTTTGATTGCAGACAACGGTCTAAGAAGGCATATATGAGGATTTCAAAACAAATTGAATTCAAATTAAGCCAAATATTGTATGTTTATAAAAATACATATAAGAATAAAAAACGCATATAAAAATCCATATTCATAAAAATACATGTGGGCTCGCATGAGCATTGGGGGTGGCGGATGCCCCCAGGATCGGCGCCCTTGGTATCACTTCATGAACACGACACCCTATGTGCAGCGTATTTGGGCCTCCTAGAAAAGTCGTTTTTCTAAATCTTGGGCCCCTTTTTATTTTCCCATCTTTCTCTTACTCTTTATAGGCCCCCAGAGCCTGTGGGCCCTCCTCCATAGCAAGGTCTGCGGCCCTGAGTTAGTTACGCCCCTGGGCCCGTTCCATACATGACAAATTAATTAAGGGGAAATTATTGACAAATCTCAAAGCCACACAAATAAATATTATTTCTAGGGTCCCTAATAGAAGACATTTTTTACTGAAATGGGCCCAGACTCATTTTTTTATTGACCTATTGACCTTTTGTGTGCTGTTTTGTTTATGTGATGTAGTGAACCTGCTTGATGATTCATTTATAATTTCATGTTCGTATCATATATGGAGTAAGAAAATTCGGTCTTAAAATGGCCCCCTCGAACGGTGGGGAGCTTCCCTGGAGGGGCAGTTGCCCCCTGCCCCCAAATGTTACGGCCCTGCCTATGTGGTACCCTAGGCTTTACTGTATTAGAATGAAAATAAAAAGATAAACTTCTTGCTCAAGTGCTAAATATGTTCAAACAGCACTAGTTATTCGTTGTGAAAAGTGCATCCCCTTCTCCATGTAGACACGCATTTCAATCAGTATGTAATAATAATAAACTCTGCTGAAAGAAAACAGTGAAGATAACTTGAGACGCATTTATTCCTATTTTTACATGTTTCAATGCGCTCGGTAGATGTCAATAGCCGTAGGGTGTTTGATGTCATCTAACGGCGCAAAGTGTAAACTTCTAGCATTCTACAATTATACACCTTTGAATAGTAGGAAAGGGATATGGATAGCCAAAGTTAAAGGCAGCGTTACTCTTGAACATTGACAGATTGACTCCCTTTTTATTTGTTAGTTTTACATCTTAAACTACATAGAAAATCGAAAATCTGTTTAAAATAACTAAACTCAAATTTCTATTTACTTGAAACGAATCTACTTCAGTGTCACGTCCCTGGTTTAATTCCCAATAGGAGTCAATGTGGTTCGAATTTCACGTTAAGCTGTATGCCCACGTTCTGTATAGCCTCGCTGGTGAAAGGAGCGCTAAACTCCAATCAATCTTAAGTTCGATTTAAAAAAAAATTTCAATGTGAAAATTTTAAACAATTTTTTTTTTTTAAAAAAGGAAAAACTTAAGGTGGATCACCCAGAAGTGAGAACATATTTTAGCTCATTCCGTTAACTACTGCGCAATGAAACGTTACATATTATAAATATTGTACTATAAGATAGAGTATTGTTTCAGCCACAGCACAAGATAGTGATTTATTTGGTTGTCTCCAGATATCAAAAAATGTAACAAATAAAAGAAATATTTGATTCGTTTTACAATGAGCACACAAGATGGCATTTGCTGGTAGATCTTACTAGAAGTGCTCCGTTTTATGAAATGCTTATTTGTATGTGTAAAGTATTTTAAGGTAACAATCTTATCACGAAACAGATATATTGTTTGACCGTTTTTCGTGTTATGTTTCATATTTTATTTAAATATTAATTTACATTTAAGGAAATAGGTTTTGAGACGAAACTTGCGCAGAACGCCATAATGCTTTATTGCCAAATTTGTACGTTTACTGTAGTAGTCACAATAAGAAAATTCCTGGAAAATTGTAGTTCGAGAAGCGGAATCGCGGTAAAAGTCGAAAACTAAGTTCTCCAGTAAGTATCTAAGCAGAATTCAATGATTATTTCCTTTATTTTCCGGCATCAGTAAACACTCGACACTATCTTGCAACGCCGCACTATTCAAGCAGCGTTTAGCATAGGACCGAGAACACCTAGTGATCCACCTTAAACAAATATATGAAAGTTATCAGCCTACCAGATTTCACCAAGAATTACTTTCCATCAGTGACAGACTATAGGTTTTTGACTGAAGTATGAAATCGTTGTTGCTGCATATCAGTTGGTTTTAATAATGACCAATTAGATTTCGAATCTCAATTTTTTCCACCAATGACTAGACTATTAGTTGTGTAACTACAATTCTAAGGTTCAAAAAATTTCAAATTAAAAATTAAAGTTCAAGTACAACATTGACAAATTACTCATGTAATCCATGCTTTATTCACTAGATGGCTCTTAGAAGAGAATGAAGAAACGTAATACTACTATTAACTTTGGATGTACGTGAGTACCGGTTGTAAATTTTGCTGATAACGTAAGTTTCTTACGTAGGAACGAATCTACATTTGTCGAATTTACGTTGTTCAAGGACTGTCTGTAACTCAATTTACTTCCATATTCTCATTGGCAAAAATACAGCAAAACATCTCTATAGCGATCACCCAAAAATTTCTTAGGTGTGCCATTTCACTCTGATATTACAACATTTTCTATGTGTTCCTTAAAATGTTATTGAGCCACTGAGTAAATCAAATAATTCACTTACTTTTCACACAATATGTCGTTTATTCCAAATATTTCAAATACTTAACGTGGAACAACTTAAAACAGTATATCTTACTTGTTTTTCAGAAGAATCAAGTAAATCGTCATGGATATCAAAAACATTCAATTACCTATATTACAAACAAGGATATTATAAAATAGAGGATATGCCCTTATAATAAAATCTTGATGCCCACATTTCGTTGTAATATCGATAAGGCTAATGCTTTCGCTGACCAATTACAGACAGCTTTTACTCCATCAGGATCACCCTGTCATGATGAACGGATAGATCTCTCCACCATCTGATCTCTACAACCTTCCGTATCATCATAATCATCCTCTTACCAGGCCTATTACACAGACTGAATTTAATTCAGCTCACAGAAGAAACGAAACACAGCACCAGTCTGGATAGCATTTCTTATAGCATGATAAAAGAATCACCGGCATCTTTTATCACTTTGTTAATTTCCGTTTATAATTTCATCTTCACAATTGGTTATTACCCGTTACAGTGCAAGGTTTCAGAAGTATGTATGTTCCATAAACCAAATAAGCCCATTCATTATGTCAGTTCATATCGGCCGATTCAGTTAACCTCTGTTTTTAGTAAACTATTCGAAAAGATCCTTGTAAATCGACTTCATGCACATCTTAAGACATATGATTTATTACCGATACATCAAGCAGGTTTCCGGCCCAAATTCTCTATCAGTGACCAACTGCTCCGTTTAACTGCCGTCATCACAAATCAATACAATAAGTGTCTTCCATCGTGTCTAGTCCTCATGGACTTAGAAAAAGCATTCGATAAAGTGTGGCATTATGGCTTACTACGTAAACTACAGTTACTCCGTCTGCCCACTTGTTACCTTCGACTCATATACTCCTTTATAAGTAACCGTATCGCATATGTTTCAATAGGAGATGTACTATCAAAGCCCGTTTTTCCACATACGGGTGTACCACAGGGCTCCACTCTTAGTCCATTATTGTATATATTATACGCTTCCGACATGCCGAGCCACCGCCTAATGTGTACATCTTTCAATACGCAGACGACACTGTACAACAGTACGTTGTATATTTGTATATTTTTACTACTTGTAAATCCTTATTTTATTAGGACGTAAGATATTTTAAAACATGTACTAGGCTGATTATGTAATTCGAAGAAGAAAAAGAAAAAGAAATATGTTAATTATAATATCGATATAAAAATATATTCATATGTTTTATGTTTTAAATAATAGGATTTAGGAATGTCATTGTCAGGACAACAAAAAATAAATAAATGGATTTTTATTCAACGGAGTTGGCATTTTAATGGCTGAATAATTTTTAAAAAAACCGTACTAACTGCCTTTTTATCGCTTGGGGCAACAATCCTACAGGTCAGCAGAAACCTACAGATAACCCTAAACAGCTTTCTGACTTGGTGCAGTAAATGGAAATTAACTGTTAACACTGCGAAAACACAAGCCCTTGTTTTCCTCCCTTCAAAGCGACGCAGTAAAGTACACAAAAATCCTGCAAATCTTCGTATGTCATTAGATGGTACTTTTTCTCAGACCAACGGTTTCTGCTACATACCTAGGAGTGGTATTTGATTCGAAACTCTCATGGAAACCTCATTTCCAAAAACTGGCGTTGCAAGCAAAGCGCAGACTAAATCTCCTACGCCGTCTCACTGGCACAACTTGGGGGTTAAATGCAAAGTTACTACTCAACACCTATAAACCATTCTTATGACCTATATTAACTTTTGGTCACATTGCCTAGTGCCATGCCTCATCCATACTATACGAAAAGCTTGCAATTCTGAAACGCCATGTTATTCGCCTTGCACATCGCATTAAATTACCATATCCTAATTACCTCACGTATGAGCACATTGATTCTCTCAACATCATTGACCATGTCTCTACTCTTAGGGCACGATATATACACTCTCGCATTACTACTTCTCATCCCTTATATCTCGATACTTTACGAGTTGATGCCCTTACCGATGCACCATATAGATTTCTACACTCGCCACTCAACATCCTGACAACGATATATATTCACACATCGAATCAGGATGGAGCAGAAAGAGACATCTTTGCCATTTATATGATTCACGAACATTTACCTCATATTCTACCATCTTAGCATTTGCTTTTCATTCATAATTAACATTGAGCTTCCATCCTGTCTACATCAGTCTCGAGTCGCCCCGAGACAGAAGATATAACCCTCATGTGTTTAAACTAACTTACCCATTGTGATTGTGGTATGAACGCACTTCATTTCATTTATCCATAACCTTATCATATTTATATACCATTTCAGAGTATATTATAGTTAATTATGTATGTTTCACACGTCTAGCACCTTGAATGTAATATAGCACTTATTTGTTTCCTAATTATATTTCTCATCAGAATTAGTATATATTTTGTGTTAGATATTAGTCTAGTTCTAACTGCACTTAGACCAACTATAATTCTTTCAAATTCAAGTAATTTGTCTTAACATCTATGCCAAAGAGAGGACGTAACCTCCTAATGGCTGGGAGTGCAAGTCTCTCCCATAAAATTTATGCTCACAAATTGATGATTAAAGATATATGTTATACCTTTACTCCCTCACCTAAAAGAATCTTGAGTGCATCTTTACCTTTGAGCAGAAAGCAGCCTCTCTTATAACTGTTAATCTGTTAGCGAGGATCAGGTGTAGCATACGCACTTGTGAGCATTACAGGCGCAAGTTATTTAGAGGATAGACGAAAGTTGACACTTTCGAAGGGTCGCTTGTACTTTTGGAATATTATTATCATCGTCATTGTTATCATCACTTAATTCCTCACTCTTGTCATATCACACGGATGCAATGCACAGAAACCTACCTCAGTTCGTGGGGCCACCGGATCCTGGTTCTTCTATAGTAGACCGTGAAAATGCGTCTCTTTCCGGTCGTACCAGGCCCTCTCATGGGGCAGTCACCCCAGTTTGCGAGTAACTAGACCCAGGGATCGTACTGATTCTGGTGACTCCATTCATTCAAGTAAAAGACCTCTCGACAGATCTCGGTCTCCTGTAACTACTAACATGGACTCAGCAATGGACACTTCTTCTAGCTTAGGCTCAAATTTCTCCACAGCTAAAGAACCAATCTTTTCTTTTTTGCTCACCGATTTTAACACCAAATATACTCATCCTAAAATGGCATTCCTACAAATAAACAAGTATCTACCTAGAGCCAGTATAGAGCATATTGTTAAAACTAGAAATGGCTTTATCATTCGCTCAAAAGACCCGAACTTCGGTATCACACCTAGGAACAAAGCGTCATACGATATCTTTGGCAAAACGGCTAAATTAACCAAACAAGCTGATCGGAAGACAAAAAAACCGCCTCCTACACGAAAACCACCCATGTTTTCCGTTGTTATCCGTGGAGTAATACCTGAAGTCAGCGATGAAGAAGTTCTTGAAGAACTCAAACAAGAAGGCATTGCGTTCAACAAACGCATTCACATTAAAAATAACAATGGTCCTACTTACATGGTACGCGTTTTGTCCCAAGATCAGACAACACTTGACTATTTGTTAGCTCATGGAGCTCCTATCTATAACTCCAAAGAGTCGAGCCGTCCAAGACACCGGGGCATTTGCCAATTCGGTGTAAGAAATGCCAAACTTATAACGCACACTTTACTCGCCAGTGTCCAAATCCATCTAAATGTGGCTATTGTGGTGAATCTCACGACACAAAAGCATGCAAAAATCAGCAGCAACAACCACACTGCTCTACTTGCAACGAAAATCATCCAACATACAGCTACCGCTGTAAGGGAAAACCTCAGGCACAACCGGAACGTCCAGAACTGACAATGCCAGTACAAATTTTTGACAAAGCCACACCACCCTCACAATCTCTTGCTCGACCTCTCACTATCGAAGATCTTCTTCGTTATATCACCATTGTACTACAAAATGTTTTCCCTTTCCAACGGGAGCACATTCTTCGTGTAGCCATATTAACAGCCAAGTCTCTGTTCAATCTTAACTTTACTACTACATATTCAGGATCTTTCGTTCACTTCCACATCGCATCACTAGAGACAGAAGTCTAAAACCAATATGACAGTATACTTATGGCTCTTACTTTATTATTCGTTAACATCAGATCATTTCAACAACACAAAGTACTTCTAGAATCTCTTCTGTTAGAAGAAAAAATTGATATCGTAGCTCTCAACAAAACAGCTTTAAGACCAGAGTTTTCTGCACGACTTTCTGGCTACCAACTTCAACGCTGCGACTACCACGAGGTACGAGCATGCGCTCAAGGAGGGATGTTGATTGGCTTTTCTCCCAAACGTCCTTATAGACAATACAGTCCTACTGCATTTGCAAAACTTCCTGAACATCTCTTATTCTCTATATACTACCCTTCTCTTACTGTTAATGTAGCTACCATATATATACGGCCTGGCCACCCAATACCTTTCACCTTTTTCGATTATATAGCCCATAACTTTAAAAACATAATCATCATGGCTGATATAAATATCCATAGCAGAAGTGCAAGGGGGAAACAACGGTTTATGGACTTTGTTTCAACTACACTACAACTTCACATTCATAATCTTCCTGGTCCTACTCGACCAGCCAGCCAAACAACCCCAGATGTAGTGATTACATCTCTCGCACTTATAAATGACTGCGAGTTGAAGATTCTTGATACGATTGGAAGCGATCACTGCCCAATCAAACAAACCATCAAGAAGACTCGACCATCTTTACAAAAGCTAGAACCACAACTTATCCACCGTTATGATAAAGCTGTTTGGCCTCAATTTTGGCAGACCGTAAATAACCGTGTTTCCACTTTTCAACCAATTTCAGAAATCGAAATGTACAATGTTGTAAACCACATCACAGATGCTTTACATACTGTGCTGAACAAGCTATTCCTGTGGAGAAAATTTCTCCATCTAAGCCAAAATTGCCTCCACAATATCTTTCTCTAATACAGAAATCACGCCAACAATTTCGAGAATATAAACGAACCGGCAACTAAGAATGTCTCCGTCAACATAGATAATGGCAAAGAACTGTTACAAATTATCTCATAGCATAGAAACGTCGCAACTGGATCAGCGCATGTAATAAACTAACCAATGAAGCCTCACCAAACCGATATTGGTTTTCACAGGCTCACAGGCAAAAGCACTTAATATCGTACCCTCTGTTGGACAATGATGTCCCTCTTTTTACCGACCAAAATAAGACTAACGCATTCGCAACACGATTACAAACGGTCTTTACGCTGTAACGTTCCTCTTTGAGCGTTACATTTTCTCAAAGAGAATATTTGCAGAAATGTTCAATCAGCTCTCAGCTAATATTATTTCTTATTATACTTTCTCAATTCTCGACTCTCATGAAGGATTCAAGATGGTCGACAATTGGACTAGTGCGTGTAGATGTAGTATGCTACTTCTCTTTGTATGTCTATGGTTTGCATTGAGAGGGTTTTGAGAGTAGCTCGGATCGTTTGAAATAATTTAAATTTTTGTGTTTCATGTAAAACGGAAGGATTATTATGAATCTGCATATATAAATGCTCGTTTATATAATTTTTTATTCTCCTTTAGTTATATTTGTTTTATTATAAAATCTGTTATTTCCATTCTACGCTCTGATGCGTAGTATGGAATGACCCATCCGGAAGTGAGAGGGCTGTGGAGAGCCCCCTCTGGTTCACCTTTTCTTTGTACTACGAACTGCGAACATGGCCGTGATGTGGTGAGAAGCACGATTGTCCATAATTTGGATATAAATTTACAGTGAACCATGTAATAAGTGGTCGTTTTTTTATTATCGATATCCTCTTAAGTCTCGCTGTGGTTAAACAATATATTGGAGGAATGAATACGTGGTGATTTAAAAAAGGGGATTCGTCTAAAACTTGTTCAGCGTGTGTGTGTCTGACATATTACTGGTTACTGTCGTACTTGCTTTGTGGAATTTAAATGTTCCTGGACTGCCAATGGACAAACGGTTCTCATTCAAATTTGTTGAAGTTTCTTGAGTGATTCGTCGCATATTCGACCTGTGCATTTTGGAGTACGGCTGGGATTGGTTAGATATTTCCTAATCTGTTAATGTGATGAAAGCTGAAGTTCAGAAATCCCTTTTGTGCTGTCTCCGAGACTGAACTCGATTGATGTATGGCCTCCTTCTCTTGACGTTGAAAATTTCCGTCCACCCTTACTACGTTTTTCTTGGCAAGGGACTTCGTCCTATATTACTTGTTGTCAGCTCAGCCTGCCTCTCCGGAATTTAATGTGTCTAACTTTGGTCGCTGTTGTAAGGATGAACATTGAAGCAGCTTTGCAGTGATTGTTTGTCTACCTGGTGGAGATAGTAGCGGAACGTATGCTTGCTGTTAACCCAGGAGGGGTCGTCGTGTGATCAATCCACGCCGAAGTTATGGCTGTACACATGGTGAGATGTTGGAGGAGTCGTCGGGACCGGTCACCACCCTGGAGTGCTGTTTCACAGTGTTTCCTCAGTGTCCCTATTCGTAAAGTGAAACCACGGTCGGGTGAGCTTTGGTAACTGTCTACTAGGTAAATATGTCTATTTCTTTTTATTCCGTCTTGTGAAGAAACTGGTATCATCCGGGAAGTTGCGGAAGAAATTGTCCACCGTTTATAGTTGTCCAAATTGTTTTAAATATAATATCTAACGTCATATTAATGTCTTCGTGCGTTTATTATCTTACTACAGATTACTTATGAACAAACAATAATATATGTTCAATAATTCTCAGTTTTCTTGGTGTATACATACATATATATATTATCCGAGTCAGTCTATAATGTCCATAATATTGTCCGAAATGAGTTTTGTCCGTAATATGTCCGAGTAAACGAGAGTGAGTCTCTATCCAGTAAGTTGAATCATACGCCAGCGGGGTAGTCTGATATCAAAGCCGTTTCTCTCTTGCTCTGAATAAAAATCATCTCTTAGAGTTGTCTAGATGTATAATATATTACTCGCTGCCATCTAGCACATGTATGCTAGCAACAGGTATTCCGTGTAGTCTATTCTCTCAGGTATTCTATTTGATAAATTAAGGATTGATTAGCGATGGCTAGTTTATGTCTGTCTAGCAGCGGGCATTCCGTATTGTTTATCAATAACTATATACATAAGTATATCTATATAATTTTCAATCTAAGCATTAAGTCGCCGCACCCCAAGTTTACATTCTCGAGTTGTCCTGTTACGTTTGATTGTGATGTTGGTCACTAGATCAGTGAGGCACGTTAAGACGGTGGGTGTACGATACCACTCGTACTTCAATGCGGGAGTGTCAGAAGTCGAGTCTAATTTCACTGGCTGGTTTTGTGTTCCCCATAATGTACTACAGAGTTTAATGTTATTACCGCCGCTGCTAATAGTAAAATGTCGAGGGAAATGCCCTCTTAGCAGTTGGATGCGGGTGAAGTGGAGAAGTTATGTACTAAAAGGGGGAAGGTTAATCGACGCAGCCGTAGGTCTCTTCTTTGCAATGAGATGTTCACGAGTGGTAATGTAAATTGGTAATTTTCCTTTGGTGAAGTAGCCTACCAAGGACTTTGTGATATTGTCTAGAAATGTAAACAACTCTCTTACTGTTAGTACAGTGCGGCTTAATTTATATTGTTATTTACCTTTGAGTTGTGTCGGCGTTAAAAGGTTTGAGAAACTTAAACGGAATACAAAGATTTTTTTTCCTGAATCTAGCTATCCACGATCATAAGTGTCAATGAGAGTCTCTTTTGTTATACGTTTATTACAAGGAAAGTTAAATAAACAGAGATGCAAGATATATGGCGTTATCCTAAAAGATTTCTTTTTTTTTTCTCGTCTTTTCCTTAGCATTGACAACGCAAGTAGTGTACAAGAATCTGGAGTAAGTAGCGTTGTGTTTACTGGTCTATAAATTATAGTGTAAGAAGGAATAACGGCGACCCAATGTTTTTTTTTCTTTTTTTTCCTTCGTTTCTTTAATGTCAGCTACGGATACAAATTCAAGGTAATATAAGACGCAAGGTAGCGCTTTTCAGGTTCGGTTCCCATAGCCAAGAATGACGCTCTTCAAGTTTAGCTACCCAGCCATGGAATCGAACTAGCGTAAATAGCCACTTTTCAAGTTTGGCGAACCCAGCTGTAGGATTATTTTATTGTTTAAAATGTTACACTATTTTTGTCGTGTCATGCGGGAAGAAACGAGTGATACGGACTGTCGCGTTGGTGTTGATGAGATATACTGGATAGAGCTCACATATGTTTATGTTTATTAGACTTATAAGTCAGTAAGTAAGAATGTCGGCTGAGTCGAGGAATCTTCCTCCTAATGGAGATGATATTATTTGCGTTTGTTGTAGCGAACCTCTTGCTGCCGCGGAACAAATTGATTCTGATAAGAAACGTGCTATATCTTGTGACAGGTGTCACGAATGGTCACATTTTGTTTGTGTTAAGTTAAAAGATACTTCTAGTGTTTTTGAAGCTGTTAGCTCAGATTCTTTTGTTTGGGTTTGTCCTAAATGCGACGCGCATGTTTCTCCCGAAGTGTCGGAGCGTGAGAATGAATCACCTCCCAAACATTTTTCTTCGCCTAAGTCCCCGCAAGGTAGCGAAAAAGGGACGGAGCGGATGAATGAACTTGCTGAAATGTTCGCTCTTGTATTGAGCAAGATAGAAGAAAGTAATGCTAATATTAATAGCAAAATAGAAAGTAAGATAGCAGAAAGTAATGAAAAAGCTGAAGCTAACAATGCTAGAATTCAAGAGTGCATTGTTGAAAATGTACATAGCCTCTCCACTACAATTAACAAAATTGATGAAAGAATAGGTAGTGTAGAAAACCTTTGTAGTTCATTAACTGTTAATCAAAAAGATTTGCAAGTGCAGTTAGATAGTATTAAAGTAGAAATTGAGGATAATAAGTCATGTATTGAATCTGTGAAAACGGAAGTTGATAATAATAAGTTATGTATTGAGTCTGTTAAGTCGTGTGTTGACTCCGTGGAATCTCGTGTTGATTCTATTGAAAATGAGGCTGAATCTCATCATAAAGCATTAAAGGTTGTTTTTGATAGAATAAAAAAACTTGAAAATGAAAATGAGGAAGTGAAAATTGAACTAGAAGGGTGTAATACTAGTCAATCTAAGCTTTTCTCTGAAGTGTTAACCCTAACTAATAAAGTGGATAAATTGCAGAAACCGAAATTTACGTCAGTTGAGTGTGGGAGCCTGAGTAAAGAAGGTGTCCCCTGTAAACGTCCTTGTACTAGTGAAAATTCTCTTGTGTCGTTTTCTGAGTCAAGGGATAATTTGCCTGCTAATACTATTGTTAGTACGTCTGCTGAATGCAATGCGTCTATTACTAGTTCTGTTAGTTATCTGAGTAAACCTGTGTTTGTGCAATCAGAACCAGATATTAAATACGAGTTTCCAGCTAGTCCTAGTGAAACCAAAGTAATTGCTAGTGCTTTAAATGTTTTTCCAAATGTTAATTCTTCTGTTTATTACAGCAATAATGTAAATAATAGTACTCGTACTACTGACACTGTCACATGGTCAATGTCGAGAGGGATCACTTCTCATGTTGGGAATAGCCCACCAGTGTTTAATACTAGCTATTTAAAGCCTAGTTATGATCCTAGTGTTTTTCACACTACTATTGTGCCGAATAATCCGGTACCGCAAAACAGTGTTGCCACCTTTAGTGGTATAGCACCGCATTCATTGCCTTTTGCGATTAAGCAGAAAGATTTACAATCTTTTCCTTCGTATTCTGGGGATATCAAACCTGGAGCCCCAAGGAAGTTTTTGAGGGATCTTGAAAAATGTTTAAGTATGTATTCACTTACTGATGGAGACAAACTACGGGTCGTAGAACATTGTATGGTGCGAGCCGCGTTTGCTTGGTATAGCTCAGTAGCTCCTGAAATTAAAACTTATCAAGATTTTGTGCGTCTTTTTAAGAATCAGTATTGTTCGCCTCAGATAGAGCGTGCACAGAAGAAGTCGTTGCAATCTTTGCGCTATGATAAGACGAAATTTGCTTCATTGTTAGACTACGTTTGGTTTGTAGTTGAAAGTTACTACAATATATGCAAAACCCCGAGTACTTCGGAACTTGTTGAATTAATTTTGAATTGTTTACCGCCTAGAGACATGCGTTTGCTGTCCGTTCAGCAATATAATAGTGTTGATGAATTAATGAGTAAAGTAGCGTTATTATCTGGGATTGAGGATACTTCTATGCATGAAGTTAGGCCTCCGACAAAGAAAGTATTCGCTAAGCAAGCTAAAATCATCAATCGTAATTCAGAACATGTTGACAGTAGCTGTCAAACTGAATTTTTAAGCTATGCTCAGACTGAAAATAGAAATAACAATAACAATAACAATAATGGTAATAATTATCAGTATAATAATCGATATCGAGGAAATGGTAGAAACCGTTATCGTGGAAGAAATCGAGGACGTAACGGAAGATATCAAAATAATGATAGGAGACGAGATGAAGCATCTTCCAATCCAAGGGAAGATCAACCTTCATCTACTTCGGAAAACTAAGGCTGCAGTCTTTTCCGAACACGGGGGGAAACGACTGCTGTATTTCTCCAGTCCCCGTAGATAATGATTCGGAAACTAACGTCAAAACTTATAATGTCTTGGTGGAGTCATTATCTGGAGATGTAAATAATAACGAGAGTAATAATGTCATATCATTTAACGTAAACTTTGTAGTTGAGGAGGATGAAGGAAAAGAAAAGCCCGACTATTATTTTTCTTCTTCCCCCGTTGTTAAAGGAAATATTGGCGGAGTCCAATTAACCTGTACTATTGACTGTGGATCAGATTTATGCCTTTTGGACTGGAATATTTGGAAGCAGTTAAAATTAAAATTTTCATCTGCTAAATTGCGACCATATACTGGTTTGTCGTTAGGTGCCTTTGCTGGTACAGAGAAGTTTTCGGTTCAAGGTGTCCAGATATTTAGTTTAAATATTCAGGGTCATTTATTTGATATTCCATTGTTTGTTATAAAATATCTTCGAACAGATCTTATTTTGGGTTGTCCATTTTTAGACAAATTCAAAGCTGTTATCGACAGGGAGAGGAAAGAAATCCGATTGCGTGATAATGCTGGTAGTCATGTCGTAATTCCGACTAATCAACCTAGTACTCTTATAGTAGCTTTGTCTTCGAACAAGGTTGAGATCGGGAGGATTGAATGGCCATCCGATAAGCAGGAATCGCTTCCTTCCGAACTTTTGTGTTCTGATGTTAACATTTTAGAGGTTCCTCCTCCAGTAGAAAATTCAGTTGGCTTTTCTGTGTCAGATGTGCATATAGTTCCTGAATCTAACCTTTCAGATACTGAAATTCAGAATTATATCTCATCTCGAGAAGATTTAGATACTAACGTTAAGCAACGTTTATATAATTTGTTACTCCGATATCGTGATATTTTCTGCGAGTATCCTCGTAGGATACGAACGCCTTTGTACAAGATAGAATTAACTGACGAAGAACCTGTCGTAGGACCGTGTTATTCTGTGCCAAAATTCATGGAAATGGAATTTGAGGCGGAATTACAAAAATGGATTGAATTAGGCATAGCCCGTGAACAGACCTCACCGTACCGGAACCCCATGCATTGTGTTCGCAAGGCGTCTGGTGCTGTTAGACCTGTAATTGATTTTCGCCTACTGAACCACCGTGTCCGAGCTCCTAAGGCTCAGGTGGAACCAATAGGTGATATATTGAACCGTGTAGCGAAAGCGCAATATTTTTCAAAGTTCGACTGTTCGTCAGGATACTATGGCGTAGGTCTCCATCCTTCGTCATACCCCTGTACGAGTTTTGTTTATAAAGGGCGACAATACGTAATGATGGTCTTACCTCAAGGAATCAAGAGTGCGCCCGCTATTTTCCAGAGCGTCATGCATAGTTACTTCGATCAAAGTACTAAAGATTTTGTCACTTTGTTTCTGGACGATATTTTAATATCTAGCACTTCTCTAGACGAACATTTCGCCCATCTGGAGCGTGTGTTCGAAATTTTTGAACGTGGGAATTTTTCCCTGAATTTCCGGAAGTGTCGTTTCCTTCTGACGGAAGTGAACTTCTTGGGACATATCATTAGTGGTCAGACTGTTAAAGTTGACCCACGTCATAATGAGCCAATCCGTTGCTATCCCATCCCGAAAACCAAGAAAAAGATGCGTCAATTTCTAGGATTATTGGGATGGCGACAGCGGTTCATTCCCAATTATTCGACTCTTACTTCTCCGTTGTACGATCTTATTAAGAAGGATGTTAAGTACAAACTCACTCCTGAAGTTTTGGATCTCTTTTATAAATTGCGGGAAATCGTCAGTAATCCACCTGCGTTGGGACAACCAGATTTCAATTTGCCATTTCACATCCATTCGGATGTTTGTTCTGAGAATTTGGCTGGTTTTCTGGCACAGTACCCTGATGGGTCCGATCATCCAAATGTCATCGCCTACGCTAGTCGTAGAGTTAAACCTCACGAACTTTCATTGTCTTCTTTTCAGTTGGAATTGCTCTCTGTTTTATTTTTGTGTGAACGTTTTTCACAATATATTCTTGGAAGAACTGCATATATCCATACGGATAATGCTACAGTCACTCATTCCTTTTCTATGAAGAACTTAGATACTAGGACGACTCGTATGCTTCTTAAATTACAAAGGTTTGACCTTGTTTTCGAGCATTGTCCAGGGAGTCTGAATTTTGTCGCGGATACATTGAGGAGAAATCCACCGGAAGTGCCTTCGAAGTTAGAAGAGTATCATGTCAATTTCTTGTCTGTTCAAGATTCGTCTCTTTTCAACCTGGAGAAAGTCAGGGAAAAGCAGAAGTACGACGACTTCTGTATTAAGTTAAGGTCTTTATTGGATAGTTCCTCGGAACATGTCACTTGTTATCAAGGTTTGTTATATTTCAAGCATAGGAATTCGAACCAATGGCTTTTGGTTATTCCTCAAGAGTTAATAAAAGAAATAATTGGAATAGTCCATTCACGTGGTCATTTTGGAGCTAGGAAATGTATGTCTTTATGTCGTTCTTTATTTTATTGGAAGAAACAAAGACTGTCAATTCGGCAGTATATTAGAGATTGTCTTGATTGTGCTGAGACAAAGTTTGCCAATCAGGTAATACTTAAAGAAGAAATTCATATAGAAGCTAGTCGACCTCACGACCGCCTAGTGGTAGATCTCGTTGGGAGGCTCCCAGTTAGTAATGGTTATTATTATATTTTATCTATTATTGATGTTTATTCTAGGTTTGTTTGTTTCTTTCCTTTAAAGACTGCTCATGTTAAAGGTATAATTTCAGTGTTGGAAAAGAATTATTTTTATTTGTTCCCTTATCCTAATGCTATTGTCTCGGATAAAGGTTCACAGTTTATCTCGCGCCTCTGGCAGGACTATTGTAAGGAGCATAATATGAAATCCGTATTAACGTCTAGTTATTCCCCGTCTTCGAATGGTTTGGCAGAAAGGAGCCATAAAGAACTCAACCGAATTATACGTTTAGAGTGTCATAGTAATCATTCTAAGTGGAGTACTGTACTGAAGCGATGTCAGGAACTCCTAAATTATTCATTATGTAGTAGCATTGATTGTACGCCTGCAGAGCTATTTTTATCTTATTCTGCTATTGAAGCATTTAAAAAGAATTTTCCTTGGCCTGGTGTTCTAGAGAAGACACCTACCCAAGATCGTCATATTACATTGTATCCTAAAGTTACTAATAAAGCTAAGAAATCTTTAAAACGAACAGGAAGGGAGGTTAAGTTAGAAGAAGGAGACCTAGTAATGGTTAAACTTCACCATCTTTCCTCTTCAGTTAAAGGAGAATTTGCTAAATATATGAAATGTTTCTCGGGCCCTTTCTTGGCTAGAAGGGTTCTGAAAAACTCAGTGATTTTGCATACCCTCACTGGGGAAAGTGTGGGAACGCAGAATTTTCATAATTTGAAGAAATTCAACTGTTCCAAAGAATGAAGAGATGAACTTCTTCGAAATTATCCATATAAATAACTTCTAACTAATAATATATAGGGTAAAAAAAAAGAGAGAATTTTTTTTCTTGTCCTCTGGGTGGATGTAACGTTCCTCTTTGAGCGTTACATTTTCTCAAAGAGAATATTTGCAGAAATGTTCAATCAGCTCTCAGCTAATATTATTTCTTATTATACTTTCTCAATTCTCGACTCTCATGAAGGATTCAAGATGGTCGACAATTGGACTAGTGCGTGTAGATGTAGTATGCTACTTCTCTTTGTATGTCTATGGTTTGCATTGAGCGGGTTTTGAGAGTAGCTCGGATCGTTTGAAATAATTTAAATTTTTGTGTTTCATGTAAAACGGAAGGATTATTATGAATCTGCATATATAAATGCTCGTTTATATAATTTTTTATTCTCCTTTAGTTATATTTGTTTTATTATAAAATCTGTTATTTCCATTCTACGCTCTGATGCGTAGTATGGAATGACCCATCCGGAAGTGAGAGGGCTGTGGAGAGCCCCCTCTGGTTCACCTTTTCTTTGTACTACGAACTGCGAACATGGCCGTGATGTGGTGAGAAGCACGATTGTCCATAATTTGGATATAAATTTACAGTGAACCATGTAATAAGTGGTCGTTTTTTTATTATCGATATCCTCTTAAGTCTCGCTGTGGTTAAACAATATATTGGAGGAATGAATACGTGGTGATTTAAAAAAGGGGATTCGTCTAAAACTTGTTCAGCGTGTGTGTGTCTGACATATTACTGGTTACTGTCGTACTTGCTTTGTGGAATTTAAATGTTCCTGGACTGCCAATGGACAAACGGTTCTCATTCAAATTTGTTGAAGTTTCTTGAGTGATTCGTCGCATATTCGACCTGTGCATTTTGGAGTACGGCTGGGATTGGTTAGATATTTCCTAATCTGTTAATGTGATGAAAGCTGAAGTTCAGAAATCCCTTTTGTGCTGTCTCCGAGACTGAACTCGATTGATGTATGGCCTCCTTCTCTTGACGTTGAAAATTTCCGTCCACCCTTACTACGTTTTTCTTGGCAAGGGACTTCGTCCTATATTACTTGTTGTCAGCTCAGCCTGCCTCTCCGGAATTTAATGTGTCTAACTTTGGTCGCTGTTGTAAGGATGAACATTGAAGCAGCTTTGCAGTGATTGTTTGTCTACCTGGTGGAGATAGTAGCGGAACGTATGCTTGCTGTTAACCCAGGAGGGGTCGTCGTGTGATCAATCCACGCCGAAGTTATGGCTGTACACATGGTGAGATGTTGGAGGAGTCGTCGGGACCGGTCACCACCCTGGAGTGCTGTTTCACAGTGTTTCCTCAGTGTCCCTATTCGTAAAGTGAAACCACGGTCGGGTGAGCTTTGGTAACTGTCTACTAGGTAAATATGTCTATTTCTTTTTATTCCGTCTTGTGAAGAAACTGGTATCATCCGGGAAGTTGCGGAAGAAATTGTCCACCGTTTATAGTTGTCCAAATTGTTTTAAATATAATATCTAACGTCATATTAATGTCTTCGTGCGTTTATTATCTTACTACAGATTACTTATGAACAAACAATAATATATGTTCAATAATTCTCAGTTTTCTTGGTGTATACATACATATATATATTATCCGAGTCAGTCTATAATGTCCATAATATTGTCCGAAATGAGTTTTGTCCGTAATATGTCCGAGTAAACGAGAGTGAGTCTCTATCCAGTAAGTTGAATCATACGCCAGCGGGGTAGTCTGATATCAAAGCCGTTTCTCTCTTGCTCTGAATAAAAATCATCTCTTAGAGTTGTCTAGATGTATAATATATTACTCGCTGCCATCTAGCACATGTATGCTAGCAACAGGTATTCCGTGTAGTCTATTCTCTCAGGTATTCTATTTGATAAATTAAGGATTGATTAGCGATGGCTAGTTTATGTCTGTCTAGCAGCGGGCATTCCGTATTGTTTATCAATAACTATATACATAAGTATATCTATATAATTTTCAATCTAAGCATTAAGTCGCCGCACCCCAAGTTTACATTCTCGAGTTGTCCTGTTACGTTTGATTGTGATGTTGGTCACTAGATCAGTGAGGCACGTTAAGACGGTGGGTGTACGATACCACTCGTACTTCAATGCGGGAGTGTCAGAAGTCGAGTCTAATTTCACTGGCTGGTTTTGTGTTCCCCATAATGTACTACAGAGTTTAATGTTATTACCGCCGCTGCTAATAGTAAAATGTCGAGGTAAATGCCCTCTTAGCAGTTGGATGCGGGTGAAGTGGAGAAGTTATGTACTAAAAGGGGGAAGGTTAATCGACGCAGCCGTAGGTCTCTTCTTTGCAATGAGATGTTCACGAGTGGTAATGTAAATTGGTAATTTTCCTTTGGTGAAGTAGCCTACCAAGGACTTTGTGATATTGTCTAGAAATGTAAACAACTCTCTTACTGTTAGTACAGTGCGGCTTAATTTATATTGTTATTTACCTTTGAGTTGTGTCGGCGTTAAAAGGTTTGAGAAACTTAAACGGAATACAAAGATTTTTTTTCCTGAATCTAGCTATCCACGATCATAAGTGTCAATGAGAGTCTCTTTTGTTATACGTTTATTACAAGGAAAGTTAAATAAACAGAGATGCAAGATATATGGCGTTATCCTAAATGATTTCTTTTTTTTTCTCGTCTTTTCCTTAGCATTGACAACGCAAGTAGTGTACAAGAATCTGGAGTAAGTAGCGTTGTGTTTACTGGTCTATAAATTATAGTGTAAGAAGGAATAACGGCGACCCAATGTTTTTTTTTCTTTTTTTTCCTTCGTTTCTTTAATGTCAGCTACGGATACAAATTCAAGGTAATATAAGACGCAAGGTAGCGCTTTTCAGGTTCGGTTCCCATAGCCAAGAATGACGCTCTTCAAGTTTAGCTACCCAGCCATGGAATCGAACTAGCGTAAATAGCCACTTTTCAAGTTTGGCGAACCCAGCTGTAGGATTATTTTATAATATATGCAATGTCATATATTTCTCATAACCGCACAGATTTGTCTTCTATGCAAGCTCTTCAACCATCACTCTCACACGTCATAGATAACGACCATCCTCTTACAGTACTCCAGAACTTCAACGCGCACTTCGTAAGAAACGAAACACTATACCAGGTATCGATAATATTTCCTACCGGCTCCTATAAGAAGCTCCACTCACTTTACTTACACTTGTTGCTGTCTACAACTTCATTCTGCGCACCGGCTTTTACCCAATGGATTAGAAGGTATCCGAAATTTGCATGTTTCTGAAGCCTCATAAACCGGCCCACGCTGTGTCTTCTTATCGCCCAATACAACTGACAACAGTCTTCAGTAAACTGTTTGAGAAAATTCTTGTCCATCGGCTCCATTTACATATTCAAGAGCATAACTTACTGCCCATACACCAAGCAGGTTTTCGACCAGCTTTTTCCATTAACGACCAGTTACTTCAGCTGTCTACACTAATAACAAACCAATATAACAAGGATTTTCTGTCCTGTCTTGTATTAATGGACCTTGAAAAGGCTTTCGATAAAGTATGGCATTATGGGCTTATTAAAAATTACAGAAACTAAACCTCCCTATCTGCTACTTACGTTTCATATATTCATTTTTAACCAATCGAATAGGATATGTATACATAGGATCTGTCATCTCACATCCCATTTTTCCTTATTGTGACGTTCCACAGGGCTCTGTCCTCAGTCCACTCTTATATATACTGTATGCCTCTGATATACCTGTGGCGGGCCGGCGGTATGCGTTTGCGTAGACCGGCACCCACACAAGAGAGTTTAGTAATTAACCAAAATACTTCTAATTGGTCAACAAAGTTTCTGCAAAATCACCAATTATAACTCGAGCGGCAAAGTTATACTGGAACAGGAACTAAGCTAACAACCAATCTGAAGATCTTAGCTTTTACAAGGTAGCGATGGCCTCGGCCAAGACTTAACTTCTAACTAGAGAACGGTGGAGTCGTTATCTCGACGAAAACTTGATAGTTACCAACTCCTGGGGATATTGTTCGAAAGCAAAAACTCAGAAATAAAGTTCCTTGCTAGGGATGCGCTCGAGTCGAGACACACTTTGTAAAATTCGAGACGAGTCGAGACAAACGTATTTCTCGACTCGAATTTTCGAGTCGAGACACGAGTCGAGTCGAGACGGCTCTTAAAAATCTCGACTCGACTCGAATGTCTCGAAAATTTTTCTATAATTTTTAATATTATTTTGAAGAAAGTATTCACTCAGAAACAGCCTTGAAACCAATTCCAGCTTTTATTCCTTCAGAAAGGTACAGAACGCATAAAATTAATAGTTAATCTTTAAAGATCAAGATTTAATTTTCAGCTCAATTCAGTTAATTAGAACTAATAGTTCATGTTGTTGTATTTGGTTGTACTGCAAATATAATGATAATAATAATAATTGATTATCTAGTTTGTATAAAACTATTATCCGTAGTTTAAATCTAGTTTGTATAAAACTATTGCGATAAAGTGAACTTCATAAATTCTCTGAATGAGCAGTTGATAGTCTATAGTAATTTAGCATAGTTATAATTATTGTTTTTGTTCCCATGAACGCAATAGGGTTACGTAACTTCTGGATTATTCGCTTGCCCAACTATTTTGAGGCTTTAATATGTTGCAGCATATCAAGAGCTACGGATAATATATAATGAAACATTTGTTGTACATCACATATTGTGATACGAGACTATTTTACATAGTATATCTTATCTAATATAAATAAAATAAAGAGTTTTTTGTGTCTTTGTCTGTCTGTTTGTGTGCGACCTGGGGACCAGACGAGTGGACCGAGAGTTCCCAAAATTTGGTCACGGGTACCTTGGTCCAGGCCCCAGATCAAGACGAAGCGTTTATTTTTAAATTTCGAACCAGAGGGGTCTCGGAGGGGACGTTTACTGGGACCGACCTGGGGACCAGACAAGTTGACCGAGAGTTCCCAAATTTTGGTCACGGATATCTTGGTCCAGGTCCCAGTCTAAAACAAAGCGTTTTTGTCAAAATTGTAACCAGGGTTGTCTCAGGGGGGCGTTTACCGAGACATGTAGTAAAAGTAATCCAAATTGATCGACATTAGTGTCAAATCCAGTTTTCACGGTCGCTGAGATCAATTGTGACACTTCCATCAGCGACGACTTGCAAATTCAGCTACCACTGTATGCGGGCCGGGTGTCAGATAGTGAGGAATACCGAGACATGTATAAATAGCCCATATTGATTGATACTAGTGTCAAATCCATAGTTTTCGCGGTCGCTGAAATGAATTGTGATACTTCCACAGGTGTTGACTTCCAAATACAGCCCCCATGCGAAGAATGGGTATATTAAGCTAGTATTACAATAAATGGACTACTTGGATGCCAAGAACTAGTACAGATAAGTACCTTTCACTTCTGTGAATAGGTATTTTTTTTTAAGGATTTTTGTAAACACTAAATTATAAAACAATGAACTACATACAGTAGTTATGGTTTTGGTTCCCAACATAAAAGAAATATGAATTGTTCATGAGATATTGAACTTTAACTTTCACTCCTGGAAAATTTCAATTTTGGAGTTAGGCCACTTGGCATCGAAGCAGTTCACTGTAAGATAAATACATTCCGCACATTAGTAACAGTTGTTCAGGAGCCTTCGATTTCCATTATCACAAATGAAAGCTGAACGATTGCTTGATACATGCTGACTATATAGGAGAAATAGTGTATTAAGTTTTCGAGCTTTGGTGCGTATCCGTATTTACACTCTGATATAACTTTAAGTTCACACTCAAATCGAGCTAATTGTTTAATACATTTCGAAAGCCTTTGTTTATATGCAGCTCATTAAGGAAAATCTATTTCATAATCGTAACATTTATGTACTAAGAAACTATGAACGTAAAGTGGACTCGACCTAGCCTCGTGGCTGCTGTGACTCAGTGGCACAGCTTTCACCCTTGGTGTGTGAGGACTCTGATTCTGTGTGTGTGTGTGAACTCCGTGGCTAGTGTACGCGTCTTTGTCGTGGAAGACTCGGGTTCAATTCCCGGCGCGAGCTCATGTAGTTCGGATTCCACGTTAATCAGTAGGTCTACACTTCATATATCCTCGCTGCTGAAAGAGACGGTAAAGTCAAAATCAACTCAACAATATATATGTGTGTGTGTGCTTATGTGAATTTCCTCGTGGCTGTATGGTTAACACATGCACCTTGATCGCGGGAGACTCTGGTACGATTTACGGTGGAAGCTCATGAAGTTGTTACCGGTATTCCACTATAAACTGTAGACCCATGCCTCATATAACCATACATATAATATATATGCCTTTGATACACTTATTTTCCGACTTGGAAGCCATCGAAAAATTCCGGACACAGAGTCCCGTAGACCGAAAATGAGAAACATGGCTACAGAGTAAAACTGCCATAAAAATTTAAGCTTTTTAGGCTAACTTAATCCTTATATATAATGCAACTAGCTTGGCCAAGTTATAATGGAGGAAATGCTATCATTTGCAACACTCTGAGAATAGAAAATGTTCGCCAGGTATTACTATCCTCCCCTCTCTTGCAGAATGAAAACCCTGACTAAAACTCAATATATATATATAAAACTATTTTGTGTAATGTAACAAACAGTGGCGGATAGTATTCATGTTTTCTTGCAGAGGTCCTTACGAGGGTTCGCTTCCATCTTCCTCTCCCCAAGAACTAAGATAAATTAAAAAATTGCGATTACTTGTTAATCTTGTAAAATTGCGATTACTTGTCAATCTTGTAAAAATCATCATCATCATCATAGGTATTCTGCCTTTATTGGCAGGTCACTTGCCGCAGCTGAGAAGCTTCCATGCTCCACGGTCCTCCGCTAACCTTTTCGTCTTCGCGTATGATCTTTCTGTTTTAATATCATCCATTAATTAATCTTATAAAAAGGACGCAATTAAAGTCCCAGTGTAACACCCCTTCACATTTAGATTTTTCCCCTGGAAGAAAACCAGTTATTATTGTTTCTTGATTTCTCAGTCTCACCTACATAAACATACGAATAGAACTAAAGGATAGGACATGTTTAGAGTGCTTGCACGTGACATCTAACTATATTTCTCATCAAATGTGTCACAGATGAAAATGTCCGTTTGTACTGCCTCTATTTTCTGGTACACATGTTTCATTTATGTTATGTTGCTAAAATTCGTTAGGAAACAAGTACAGACTGCGCCTGTGTGCCTGACAAAACATAAATGTACTGGATAATTATTTCTTCACTTTCTTCAAAAAAAAAAAAAAAAGTAACCCATCTCATGTCGGCTAACAAAAGGAGGTAGCGGACCAAAGATAGCCGTTGTTTACCTAAGGTCGTTACACAGCAGGGGTTTCACTCAGTCAGAGAGAAAAAAAAAATAATTTAAAGTTTCTACATTTGTTTTGAACTGCAATATACTTCTTCTTTTTATTTTAAGAACCATTTCCTTGTCATTTGTCTGCATCAGAAAAAAATACAAAAAGATCACTAGAATGTGCCTATTTACCCAAAGTACGTACTAGATCACTAGCTCAATAGTAAAATCACTAAATCTAGTATTATACGAAATCATAAATGTGGCATCCCTGGATTGGAGCGAAAGTAATGGTTGGAGTAAAAACTAGTCCGTATTTCTACTGCGTTCTGTTGTTGAATTCACAGAAATGTTCAAAAATAAATTCAAGAAGTAAAACACGATCCTACAAAAAACTGTTTACTTGCTCACTGGTTTTAGTATTGTGAACTGAAACTCAAGTCGCAGTCATGTTGAATACTTCTGTTCCTTTCTAGTAGTTTCTACTTTACAACTTGAGGTAGGATGAGGGTCGAGTCGGAAGCGGTATGTATTGTTTATACTACTTACAATGTTACCCCCCCATAAAATATAAATTCACCCTTTCTCCCTTCCCTTTTTCGAATACAATGAACCGACTCTTTTGCTGAAGAAAGATGCTAAGAGAAAATTGAAACATCTGTGTCTAAACTTTCTTTGAAGCGCATTCTTTTGTATTTGTAGGGTTTTACAAGTGTTTTCACATCAATATGAAGAGATAGTTAGCCAAATCTTTTACCATGGACTCCTGCTGCGAACTGACCGTGAGTAAACACCCGATCTCGCAGTGCTCAATTTCTCTCGCACACGTGAAATGGGTGCTGTTGTTTCCAAAACAAATAGGAAGTTATCTTGTGCTTTTGCATTTCTGCCCGCACACAGGTACCATTGCTATATTTTAATAATCAGAAGAAATATCAAAACCATCCAATATATATGATACGAAACAGCTAACAGAGGGAGGCAAAGATTATAGTATACCAAGTTTTCCGCGTGGTACCATTATGGAGAATAAATATTTGATAAAGTCACGTAGATGCGCTTAAACCTATTCCATCTGTCCTTGTAATTTTTCTGGTCTCATCAATTTCTCAGGAGAATACGTACAACATATGTCCAAATTCCATATATACTCTTTCTAAACTAATGAGTAAACTCATTAAGAACACCAACTGATATCAATAAACAGGAAAGAAAACAATACTTTATACTTCTATCATTTGGTACACATCTCTATCATTTGGTACAGAATGAAGCATAGCTTGTTTCTTTTCGAAATAGCTCCTTCGTGTCACAGCTGTGATTAGTTTTGTTTTGTGTTAGGATGAAAGAGACAAATGCAACATTTGCTTCGCGGTGAAGTTATATATATTATTAAGATGAGCGGTGATAAGCGAGGTTTAACAAAGAGTGCCTTTCGGATGCACAATTTAACGGGTAGTTGCAGTCCGTGTTGAGAATCGAACCAAAGCTATGTAAGACAAGTCAATATTGAGCTCTTTTGTGGTAAAAGTGAACTTCAGAAACACACAAAAGACTTGAAACATCAAGCTAATGTAAAGCAATTGAAAAATAGCCTACCTATCGCTGCATCTTTTCTGTGGCAAGGAGCATGCAGTGCGCAACAACAAGAATCGTGTTAAGGACTTTTTTTTCGAACATAACATTCCCTCCCACACCATAAAAGACAATATAATGTTTGTTAAAAGAAAGTGCACATAATATTTTTAAATTTTGTTTGTGATCCTATCATGCATAATTATAAATAATGCCTTTCATACTACGAGAATGAGTTCAACTATACGTCATGGCCCCTTTAAAGCGAGGCCGCGGTGGCTCAGTGGTAGATCGTTCACCTCTGGTGCTTCGGGACCCTGGTTCGATCCCAGCTCGCACCAAGTGAACTTTGTGGTGGACAAACACCGTGTGCGTGGGTTTCCTCGGGGTTCTTCCGTTCCTTCCACTTTCTTCATTCCACGATTTCACTAATTTCTCATCATCACCCCTCTCCTTTAGCCTAACCGGCATAAGCGTGGGACGTAAAACTCAAAGATTTCACTTCATTTTTTCCCTCGAAAGCGATATTTTTCAAAATTATTTATTGTTAGATATTGTAAATTTACGGTATCTATTTTAGTGGACGGGAAATTTTGCATCTAATCGGATAATTTCATGGCTTTTAACACGAATTCGCAGTTACGAAATTTGCATGACTGTCTTTTGAAAGGATGCCTAGAAAAAATACTACTAGAAAATAACTGAAAACACAAAATGAATTTGATAGCCAAATTCACGTCATCTTGATGCGTAATCATTTTTCTTTAAATATTTGTATTTAGTATTAGATTAGAGTTTAGTGTCCATTTCAGCATCAAGGCTATATGAGACGTGAACTTACAAATTAACGTGGGTTCAGAAGCACACGAGTTCCCATCGGAAATTGAACCTAGGTCTCCGCACCAAAGACGCGTACGCTAATTATATGGACAAGAGTGTTCAATATTTAGTAATGTGTACATAAAGTTGTGAAATTGCGCTTATATAATGGAATGCAATTTCTTCTACTGACATAAACCTTCACAATACTCAGCTGGACAAAGTATCTTTAAAAAGAAAATATCACTGTTTATGTTTCAGTTCCTGGTTCGACTGAAGGATGGAACAAATTGCAATGGGCGTTTTTGGATCCTACTTTGTGTAGTTGATTCATCATAAACTTGGTATTTGATACGAATATGAACTAAAAACGTACAAATATAAATTTAAGTCATTCAAATACCTTTAAACAAAAATTGAATATATATATATATATATATCGTTCGTGAAAGAGTCATGTTATTTCTTTAATACAAGTACATGCATACAGTTAGCTCCTCTTAATGAAAATAAGTGATGGTTGGTCTTTAAAACTAGTGTGGAAAGATTAGTAAAGAATTTGGCATAATTTAGAAACATATATGGTAATTCAGGCCCGTGTTTGGCATCATCGATTGTCTCAAGAGTGGCAACCCTGACTTAAAGGTTTCGCTTCGAGAATAATGGATTCTCTGGGATATATCAGATATACAACTCGAGTTGGAGCAGTATTCTCTATAACAAGCTTTGAAGCAGGCAGTATATCTGTTGAAATAAGTTATTTCTGAGTATATGAGTGGAATTCAGAACTATTTTGAGTCAGTTCGACTTGTTTCTAGTTAAAGCAAGGTAAATCAATCCCCGGATAGAGAAATAGATTACTCTTATGTTATTTCTTAGTAGGGAACATCTAACATTTTCACGGGAGACAGTGTCCTTTTATGGGTATTGACATTTCCACGTATATTTAAGATTGCTAGCAATACCTGGTTTCCATAGTAACGGAGCAAGTCGTAGGGATTTTAGAGTGAAAGCCTTATTTGAATTGTGAGCAAGAAGGATGCTTGTTTACGAGGTTCAAAGACTGTTTTTAAAACCACAGTCTGACTGTATTCAACTGAGTGTGAACTTAAAGAATACTGGACTAGTTCTCGATGCGAACCTAACCTCAAACGAAGATTCTGCTGAAGGCGCTTCACTTCTCTGGTGAGAGGAATTTTCTTATATTCAACCAACTCAATCCTATAAGTAACAGAATTAGCCTTTTTGATGGAGAGTCTGTTTATAGACCATTCCATGTTTAGGACTTTAGGCCAGACAGGTTTCTGATTATTGAAATTGTCTTTTAAATGTGAGGGAGTATGATGTAAGAAAACACATGTTCTGCTCTCTCATGATTAAAGCACAGCTTAGCTGCGTTAAAGAAAATCGATTTGAAGTTATAGTTTCATGAAGGCTTAAGTAGGCGTTTTCTTCTCCGGACTGAAAAGTTGGTCTTCTATTTCATGACAGTTAACTTAAAGGAAATTCTTCTCAACCTGTATGGACTGTGGAAATGCTTTGTTTATCAAAGTTTCCCTAAACATGTGGTATGTACTACTCTGTGCTTGTTAATTACCCTAGACAAACTTACCGGGCAGTTCAAATTTTTACAGTTAAAGAAAAGATTACAAGACTAATAGTTATTTACTATATGCTATTTTAAATGCGATACTAGTAGCAATAGAAGCCACGAACTCATTTTTTTATTTTCTTTCTTTCTTTTTTTAATTGCACACACAAGAACACCTGTATATCAAAACGGTAATGTTCGACAATGTTCCTGGGTTCATTGCGTGTTTCTATCTCTTGGTAGATGAATGTTTGTCCAGAACCACTATTGGAAATCGGGTTGTAGACCGCAAAATGCATGTTTAACCCTTTGAGACCTGGTGGTAACATTTGCGTACATCATATTTGCGAACAAAAAATACTACTTAGTAAATAACCAGTGGTTTTGAAATAGTCTTTGTTACTACTTATATTATTATGTAAACAAATTAGATGGAGCACTATGGCTCAGTGGTAGAGCGCTTAGCTCTGGTGCGTGGGGCTGTGGTTCGATTCCCGGCAAAGTAGTTTTGTAGTGGACAACATCGTGCTCGTGGGTTTTCTCGGGGTACTCCCGTTTCCTCCCACAATTTCATTCCAACAATTCTTCCATCATCATTCACTTACTTTAATCATTATCTCCCTTATCCTAACAGGTATAATCCTGGGAGGTTAAACTCAAAGATTTCATTTCATTTTTTAAAAAAACAATTAAATCATAATTAAATTGAAGGTTTATTCTTTTAGGATGGGAAACATATTGACACCCATGGCCGTAATCAGGCTTGAAGATTTGGTCGGACAGACATAGTTCAGGGTCAGGCTCTTAAGTATTCTTTTAATAAACAATGCTGAACAAACTAGACAATCGTGTTTTAGGATTGTAGAAAATGACCGTGAATTATGTTCAAACACGATTATTATTATATTTATTTCTCTGACTATTGGATCTTTACACAACAGTGTTAAACAAAAGAGAATAATTGTTTGTATAATAGTATTCAAGAGTTTTCTCATCATGATTAGTTTTGTAAACAATTCAATTACACTTATTTGGTGTTTATTTCTAAATAATAAGTCCTAATACAATTTCATAAAGTTGTAATTCTTCTTTAGTTTGTATCACTTTACACAATGACAAATCCAAAAGGTGTGTTGTATCGGTGCAGTACCAGTTTTTCACGTTTTTCAAAATTTTCCAAAACCCAAAGAATAATCTTTAATTTCTGATATTTTAGTCGTCACAAATTACAATTTTATAATGTAGTCAATGTTTATAATTACTGGGCAGTTGGGCGTTTAAACTAATGACATCATAATAAAGTCAAAACCATAATTTTGAGTTGAATTGATTCTGAGTTTAACGTCCCGTTCAGATAAACTTTCTTATAAATACATACGCACCTTACTCACCTTTTATAATTGTTATGCTTAAGTTCATAAAAACAGAAATTCTCTTTTAGTGATACTTTACACAAGATCACAAAGTGGATTCCAATTTAATTAAAGCCAAAATACAATACAATAATCCACAAATATTGCCTCAAGTGAGTTTAAAGATTTCTAAACATTAGTGCGAAACCGGGCTCTGCCGTTGCGATCAATTTGCAGGTCTTGAGACGAAAGTAAGAAGGGACTTACGCACATAGTAAGTAAAAACAATTAATATGCCTGTAACTTTTCCCCAAATGGGTGTATCTTAAAACTAACCTCACCATTCTTTTCCTAATTAAATTCTAGCCCGAAATTATGTATCATATTACCCTATTCCCATTTTGAAAACTTGACCTTAATTCAAAATGACGGATTTCAAGATGGCTACCGTCAAGGTCATACCTACCATACGACTTCCCCCCAGGACTTACATGTATCCACATGGTTGTTCTTCACTTTTCTTCATTAACGTTCCGTTTACAAAGGGTAGTAAGGGACTTCTGTAGTAATCTCTAATAACCACATCACAAGTCTTAAAAGTTATAAAAAAAAGAGAGAGAGAGAGAAACATGCACCATGGCAAAAATTTGTCATCACAAGTAATGCACAGCCGGACATTTGAGTGATGTCCCTTGTGGAATGTGATTGAATGTGACGTCAAAACGCATTGCCCCCTTCCAGGAATTTACGGGAATTAGGTGACCTGAGTGTGCACATGTGGTGTCAGCTCTCTCCAGCGACCTATCAAGGATCATTGCGTGTATGTCAAGACGTGTCGCCGTTTTTATCCATGCCAAAAGTCGACATACTGACAATTAGGTAGGTAGTCATAATGGTCTGGCTGATATGTGCGTATATTTTAACTCGTATATTTTGTCTCGACTCGAATTTCGAGACGTCTCGACTCGAATTCGAGTCGAGTCGAGACAGAGACTGTCGAGTCGAGACACGAGTCGAGACAGAAACATATTTTCGAGTCGAGACACGAGTCGAGACACGAGTCGAGACAACATTTTCTCGAGTCGAGTCGAGACAGGCTTAAATCTCGACTCGAGCGCATCCCTATTCCTTGCAGTAAGCCTGCGGTTTATTGTTCCTAATGTTTACAAGTCCATGAGCTTGGGGCACTAAGTGTGGTTATCTGTTGGTATAAAAAGTGTAACTTACGTGACAGGTTCCAATCGTTAATCAACTGCACAGAGAAGCACAAAATAAAATAAAACCACTAAACTGGGAGGGCACGAGTCAGTCCTAGTAGAAGGTTAGGTGCAAAAGGTGTAACTATTTGATTTTCGTCTGTTTAGGCCAGCTAGGCAATGAACCTAGAGTCTGTCAAAACACATATCAAATAGGAGAGTGACAGAACTTCGACCGTCAACTTCCTAAGCTCGCCAGCAGTTTCTGGGCGCACAGGTCCCGGCTGAAGCTAGCTTTCAGAAGTAGATTGCCAAGTTCGAAGGAGGTAACTTTGACCGTCGGTTTCCTAAGCCGACCAGCAATTATGGGCAGACCCCTGATTGTCGTCAAGCTTCCAGAAACAGAGTGCCAAGTTAGCCACTAGGATAGGGTATGGATGGAACCAAGAGAATAGGAAGTCGAGAGAGTAAGAGGCAGAATGACGGCTAGGACAATTAGGAACTTACTCGGAAATCCTGGGCTGAATCGTGCCTAAGATATTGCGGACTCCGTCTAGATAGCACGACTCTGAAGGGCCTCAGGAGAGGGACGTTGTCTGACGATCGAGCCAAAAACACGAGTTTTTAAGGGGCTTTGTCAGCTTTGCACACGGCACCAATTTACGTTTCGTGTGCGCGATTGTAACGCGTGCAGACACTGCACTCGGAACGTGAGGTCACAGGTTGGATATGCGTGGTAGTCCGAAGGTTCCCTAGGGAGGAACCCAAGAGTAGCCAGCAGCCTGAAAAGAAAGCTGATTGGTTTGCACACGACAATAAGGGCAAAGCCAGCTGAGAAAAGTGCTTCTCCGAGGGGCGGAGAGAAAAGCAATTGGAACACGTCATGCTCCTAACACCAAGATTGGTTTACAATAGGGTGCCTGGGCGGCGCTAAATGAGAAGAGAAGATTATGTTGGTGCGCATGCGTGTATATGTACTCCGTGTTCTTGTACGTGTTATCCCCAAACTCTGGCAGAATGGTATATATTGAGATATACAATATTCCTACATTGAATCACTTAAAATTCATACATTGAATCACTTAAAATATAAAACATAAATGGTTTTAAATACTAAAGAACAAAGATTTTAAATATGTTTGAACCAAGGATTATCTTACTGTAATTTATTTGTAGACCCTTTTAAGATAACATATATAAACATCTGCAGTTTGAGGACAGAAAAATAATCTTCTTTTTAGAAGCAAAAATGAAAAGATTTTTAAACATACAGTTTATATGGACTTTGTTAAAAGTCTTCTATTACTACTACTACTAATAATAATAATATAATTAATACAAGACTACATATATGTCAGACACAGAGCTAGATATCTCCCTGCCGAGAAGGGATGTTGTAATCTACCAAATGGTTGACCCGGAGATCAAGAAGGGGAACTCGGTTGCTTAGAACAGGAAGACAAGAAAAAGTCTTTCGTTCTAACTAAGAAAAAAAGAACAACACTCAACACGAATTTGTATTTTAAAAGAAGCAAATGAAATACGAATTCTGTTGCAGTTTTAAAAATGCAAAAAAAAAAAAGAAAAGAAAAGAAAAGAAAGAAAAAGAAGAAAATATTCGCAACAGGAATTTGCGAATCTGCGTACACTACATACCTAAACCTATGCAAAACGTGTACTTATTTCAATATGCCGATGACACTGACTTTCTAGCTCTTGGCAAAACTATGCATCCGATTAGCATGAGATTATAATCCACTCTCAGTGAATTTATGCAATGGTGTAAAACTTGGAAACTTACTGTCAATAGCGATAAAACACAGGCGTTAGTCTTTTTACCTCCGACACGCCGCTCCAAGGTTCACCGCAATCCGCGAAACCTCAAAGTTGCGCTTAATGAACATTCTCTGCAAACAACTTCTACGGCAACACATCTTGGGGTTGTATTCGACACAAAACTCAATTGGATGGCTCATCTTGAAAAATATCACAAAAGGCTAATATCCGGCTCAGCCTTCTACATCGGCTAACTGGAAC
This sequence comes from Thermobia domestica, assembly GCF_964235325.1. Taxonomy (NCBI): domain Eukaryota; kingdom Metazoa; phylum Arthropoda; class Insecta; order Zygentoma; family Lepismatidae; genus Thermobia; species Thermobia domestica. Next base: position 68,102,607 of record NC_137456.1, read on the forward strand.
TACTTGGAGATTAAACGCCCCATTGCTACTAAATACATATAAAACGCTCCTTAGTCCTATCTTAACTTTTGGTCATATTGCTTGGTGCAATGCTCCAACAAAGTTCTACGACCGTTTATCGATATTGGAACGCCATGCCATCCGACTTGCATATCGCATAAAGTTACCATATCCGAACTTCCTGACATATGAACATATCAATTTCCCTCACCTTATTCAACATATTGCCGACCTTCGTTTAAAATATCCCTAGAAGGAAACTATCCTGCCTATCTGCCTCCCATTCATTACTTCTTGATACTTTACAAGTTAATGCGGAAACTGACGCACCGTATAAATATTTGCATTCAGCATTAAACATTCTTCTCGCGTTATATCTAAAAACCGCGCATCCTACAGCTGAAGAACACGACATCTTTAATATATATCATATACCCGATCATCTTCCTCATTTGTTTCCATTGTAGCACAATGTCTGACCTCAATATTAACCTTGGGCTGCCCCTTTGTTGCCATCAGTCTCGAGTCGCCCCGAGACAGAAGAACTAACCTGCATTCGTATACCTAACACTGTGTTTGTGACTGTGGCGTGTATGCACTGCATTTCATTTTACATCATAATCTTTACTTCACAAAAGCACAACACATTCTTTCTAAAACAAAGTTTCCTTCTAGGGATGCGCACGAGACAAGATTTATGGCTGTCTCGACTCGAAAATGTGGTGCAAAAGTGATGTCTTGACTCGAAAAATATATATTTTTCTACTGGAAGGGCCGTGTCTCGACTCGAATTTTGTCAGGAAAATCCTGTCTCGACTCGTCTCGTGCGCATCCCTATTTCCTTCTGTTTATACCTGCACCATTTAGATGTTTGTTGCTTTCTTGTACGCACATTTCTATTTATTCAGTCATCTAATATTTTGTTTATTGTAATTTTTCAGCACTGTTTGTTTATAAAACTACTCTAGACCATTCTACATGATTTATTCCGTCAATGTCGTAAATACTGTGCCAAAGAGAGGGCGTAACCCTCTAATGGCTAGGGTTAGGAGACATACTCCAAAAACATTAATTCTTTTGAAACTACAAATTGATGAATAATGTACAATCTACCAATCCCTAACCTTATTACCCAAAAAAATCTTAAGTTTAGCCATCGGATTTCGAAATCACATACCTCATCGCCATCACATTTGTCCTATTCGTTACCTCCCAGAGCATATCATCATTACCTTATATTTCAAATCTATCATTACCAACTTCGCTACTATTTACGTTCGCCCAGGACACCCTATTCCACTCGAATTTTTAGTCACATGTTCTCACACCTATAAACATGATCTCATCCTCGCTGATATCAACTATCATAGTAGCACTCCTGTTGAACGCACACGAGTCTCAGATCATATAACCACTCACACTACTGGCATTCTACACATTCCTCCTACTCCTACTAGACCTATATCAAATACCACCCCTGACGTAGCTATCACTTCAAATAGATTTGCTGCTAACATCACCCTTACAGTCCTCGACCTCCTCGGCAGTGATCATGCCCCGATCAAGCTCTCATATCATATGGGCTCTGCTCAACCTCACGATGCACCTTCGCCAATTCGAACTCCACGTTTCGACAAAGCTGATTGGGATCATTATCGTACCTACACTATGTGATCAAAAGTATCCGGACACCCCGAAAAACATACGTTTTTCATATTAGGTGCATTGTGCTGCCACCCACTGCCAGGTACTGATTATCAGCGACCTCAGTAGTCATTAGACATCGTGAGAAAGCAGAATGGGGTGCTCGGCGAAACTCACGGACTTCGAACGTGGTCAGGTGATTGGGTGCCACTTGTGTCAGAAGTCTGTACGCAAGATTTTCACACTCCTAAACATCCCTAAGTCCACTGTGTCTGATGTGATAGTGAAGTCGAAACGTAAAGGAACACGTACAGCACAAAAGCGTACAGGCCGACTTTGTCTGTTGACTGAAAGAGACCGCCGACAGTTGAAGAGGGTCGTAAAGTGTAATAGGCAGACATCTATCCAGACTATCACACAGGAATTCCAAACTTCATCAGGATCCAGTCCAAGTACTATGACAGTTAGGCGTGAGGTGAGAAAACTTGGATTTCATGGTCGAGCAGCTGCTCATAAGCCACACATCACGCAGGTAAATGCCAAACATTGGACGATTGAACAGTGGAAAAACGTTGTGTGGAGTGACGAATCTCGGTACACAATGTGGCGATCCGATGGCAGGGTGTGAGGATGGCGAATGCCCGGTGAACGTCATCTGTTAGCGTGTGTAGTGCCAACAGTAAAATTCGGAGGTGGTGGTGTTATGGTGTGGTCGTGTTTTTCTTGGAGGGGGCTTGCACCCCTTGTTGTTTTGCGTAACGCTCTCACAGCGCAGGCCTACATTGATGTTTTAAGCACCTTTTTGCTTCCCACTGTTGAAGAGCATTTCGGGGATGGCGAAGTGGAAGAAAAAGGGAACATGGTCTCTTCTTCTCCCTTTGTATCAAAACCTGAGACTTGATTCCAAGAAACGCTTACATAATATAAGTAAAATATGTTTACTAATTGTCTAGGGTAATTAGCAAACAAATATAACTTAATCTTAATACCCAAGGTTCAGGGAATTTTATATAAATTAGGCTTTTCCAATTAGACTAAAATTTATTCAGGAATCAAAAAAAAAAATACTTTCTTTATTGGGGTTAAAGTTTCTTAATTAATAATTTTGAGTTCTCTAATTTGTTCAGTTTAGAAAAAGCAAAAAAAAAAAAAAAAAAAATAGATTCACCTCTAGATCTAGAGGTCACCGCCTAGTTAATGCTTTAAATTCTGCTTGCTTCAGTACGGAAGCTTTCAATCCAAGAATAACTAAGATTTCTCTAAAAGAGGTTCTGAACATGCGTTCTCGTACAAGCCATCATAAACCTCGAAGTCTCTAAAGACAGCCCCAACACTCTGAGCACTGTCTGGCCTAAATCCCTAATTCAGGTATTGCCCTTTATTGGACAAACCTTCAGGAAAATAAACTAGCTATTAATCATTAATAAGGGAAAAAGGGAATAACTGTAAAAAAAAAAAAAAAAAAAGTAACTTAACCGGCTCCAGTTGCCATAGCAACGGCCTTCCCTAAAATTCAATCAAAATTCCTGTAATAGCCAGCGCCCAAAAACGGACGTTGTCCACTATAGATCTAATGATCCCTACTAAAATACATTTCACAAATTTCCTATCCGGGTATCGCACCTATCCCTAGTCTAAACCCCAAGGACATACAACCAGAATTTAAATATTCCGATTCGTATTCCTCTAATACAAATCTAAAACTTGGTCCTAAACCACAGCCATCTCCTCGGCTGCAGTCTCTCTTCTGACTTAAAAAAGAAGAAGAAGAAGAAGAAAAGAAGTCGCGACGAGACTTATGGAGCACGGAGGCTCCTCCCGAAAGAAATTCCGTCTCAACTGCTTGAAAAGAATGAAGAATCTGCCATCCTCTGTTATTTCCCTTCTTTCTTATATATCATTTTTACAACCTCCCCCTCTCCACAACAATTAGAGAAGCTGTCGTTCTGCTTAGCAGTGTTTCAAACTGAACTAGCTATCTACCAAAACAAACTTTAGCCTAACTTGGAAATATTTTCTCTAAAGCTGTAAAAGATAATTTTCAGATTAACATATACATATATATATATATATACATTCAACAATATACAAAATGATCAAACAGTAAATATATATATCTATATGAAAGATTAATAAGTATTTACCATATTTTACCATGTTTTTACCAGCGCTGGTACTAACTACTAATTATATAAGTATTAATAAAACCAAAGAAGATAATATGAATATTAAAATACTTTAAAATATATGTAAATATAAACAAAACTAGCAATGAGCCGGAAAGTGCTCATTGCACCCCGCTGAATGGAAGATGCCCAAAGCCCTCATGTTTCCGAAACCAAACAAACCTCCCAGTACCGTCTCTTCATACCGACCTATACAACTTACTTCCACTTTTAGCAAAATTCTTGAGCGCATCCTTGTCAACAGGCTTCATCCATACTTCCATGCACGCCATCTCATTCCCTCTTTTCAAGCCGGATTTCGCCTGTCATATTCCATTAACGATCAGCTTCAACGTCTAACCACTCTAATCACAAATCACTATAATTCAGTCCGTCCATCTTGCCTTGTTCTATTCGATCTAGAAAAAGCATTCGATAAAGTCTGACATCTTGCACTTATTTTCGAACTCATCAAGCTTAAATTTCTCATGTCTTACATACTCATTATTATTCACTTTTTGGCATGCAGTATCACATATGTTAATATCAACAATCATCTATCACATCCTATCTTCTTAAATTCTGGTGTCCCACAGGGTTCAGCTCTGTTCCCTTTCTTGTATTTACTGTTTATTTCCGATTTTCCTTCTCTTCCAGACGACATGTATACTTGCCAGTATGCAGATGGTACAGCATTCCTTGTCCTTGGTCGCACCATTAGCCATGTCAACATCATAGTACAAGGATCTATAAATCGTTTCTCACATTGGTATTATAAATGACACCTCACAATAAATGCTTCGAAATCACAGGCCATAGTGTTCCTGCCTCCACACAAACTCTCCAAGACCTACAGGAATCCTTCGCTTCTTTCTCTGACAATTCAAGACGCACCGATCCGTCCATTTAAATCTGTTACTTACCTTTTTATTGTTTTTGACCATCATCTCAACTAGCTTTCTCATCTTAACTACCTCAAAACCAAAGTATATAACCGTCTGATTCTTCTTAAACGTCTCACTGGCACCACCTGGGGCCCCACCTCAACCATAGTTCTCAACACCTAAAAAGCATTTCTCAGGCGTGTCCTTACATACGGATTCACCGCTTGGATATCAGTTCCCGCCTCCCATTACTACAAAATTGTAACATTTGAACGTCACGCTTTCCGTATTGTTTATCGCATTTCTCTTCCTAGTCCAACTAGATACCTATATTCACTCATTACATTCCTTACACTACTTTACCACCTCGAATCTCTTCGCCAAAAGTTCATCACTGTCCGCTACATGCAGTAGCAACTACTTCTCCTATCGGCTCGCCCTCGATATGACCATCTTCCTCTAAATTTGCTGTTACATTGTACTGTTATACCATGCCACCAAACCGTCCCAACCTAGAAGTATTACAGGATCATCGATTGCATGTCCTCGCATGTCCATCTTCCCCGCATATTTTTCCATCGCACCAAGTACAGTAATTTCCCACCCTCGTCTTCATGGTCCTAGCGTCGCTAACCCGAATTTGTCCTACTAACAGCACTCATTCCTTCCCTCATGATCATCAATATCAATAAAATGTTTTTAATCATATTATTCTGTAATATATAATGTATGTACGATATATTTTCTCCTATATATCTTATATATCCTTTGCCTCGCTGATGATTATGGTCGCAAAGACCATAATGACCTGACATCTGAAGTTTTATTTAATAAAGGAAAGTCTCATAGCCCAACGCCCGTAATCCCAGATCCCTATAATTCCTTTGCATCCCTTCCCTTAAAGAGGGTGTAGCCCCCTACAGGGTAGCTAGCGTGCGGGCTAGCAATTAAAAAAAATCAACTCAAATCAGTATGTTATCAGAATATTCGAACCCAGAAACCAAACTCCATTAAGAGGGTTTATAATATTGATTTATAAGACTTATTGCCCTTTTAGTTCCTTATACATTTTCAAAAAAGATCTTACACAAGAGATTGAAAAAAGAGGACTTAAAGTGCCCTGGAAAGATGGTAAATCAAACCAATTGTCTCTTTAAAACAAGTAACGGTGCCAGGTGTATACCACGTTAAGGAGTTTGGTTTATATAGCGTGATATTTTCTCACGCTAACCGTAAATGGTAGTAGATTTGCACTACTTCCGGTTTTAGTAGAGGAATTAGAGTGGAGAGATGGAATATATGTATTCTTGGGACACTTAATTGATTACAGAAAAAAACACTTCTCTCTATCTATTGTCGATTCTACTCTGTGGTCATCAACGTTAAAACCGGAAGTTGTTGATTTCTGCTACTTTCAGTTTTCGTAGAGAGATTCGATTTCATGGAATATACTTTTGTGACAGTTAATTGATTGAAGATAATAGCCTGTCGTTATCCAGTGTATATATATATATATATATATATATATATATATATATATATATATATATATATATATATATATATATATATATATATTACTTTACAGCTATACAGATATCAACATTGAAACAGGAATTGGGAAGTGCGGTAGCTCAATAGTAGAGTACTTACCTCTGGTGTTTGAATTCCCTGGTTCGATCCCCGGCCAGTGGCCAAGTAAGTTTGCGGTGAACAACATCGTATCCGTGATTTTTCTCCGGGTATTCCCGGTCCCTCCGCACATTCTCATTCCATAAATTCCTCTATCATCATTAATTGTCCTGCTAGGCTAACAGAGACAGATGATGAAGGTAAATGTTAAACTTCATCATCTGTCTTTCTTAGCATAACACGCATAATCGTGGGACGCTAAACTAAAAGGCACTAAAAACGGAACTGTTGATGTAAAAAAATCCAGTATATAGAAGATTAAAAGAAAAAATAGTAGACTATCTAAGAATACTATAAATAAATCGATACCAAGAAGGTGTTTCTGGCTACCTCTTGTCGGTTTTTCTTTTTGTAAGTCAATATTGAAACCAGAGATTCTAGTAGATTTAGACATATATCCAAGGGCGCCCATCAAGGGGGGCAAGGTGGGGCGCTGGCCCCCCTAAGAGGAAATTGTACTTGGAAATATCGAAAACCCAATAGAATTTTTACATTAGTTACAGCAAAATTTGAAACTATATTTGAAACGTTGCTTATACTTGCCCCCACCCCTTGGAAACCACAACATGGGCGCCCTTGCCTATATCACTTCCGATTTTAGTAGAACTGAAATCTTTCAGTTTAATGTATCACTATTATGCCCTTTAAGCTAAAGGAGACGATGATTAAGGCAAATAAGTAAATGAGGATGGAAAAATTGGTAGAATGAAAATGTGGAAGAAACGAGGGTACCATGAGAAAATCCACGGACACAATGTTATTCACCAGAAACTTACTTGTTCCGGGATCGAACCAGAGACCCCACGCACCAGAGGTAAGCGTTTTACCATTGGACCGCCGTGCTCTTCCGCCCCCCCTGATTTTAGTAGAGAGTTATAGATGGAAATGAAATGTGTTCTTGGAACGTTTTATCGAAAACTGCTTTTCATTGTCTGTTGGCGTCTTTGCTTTGTAGTGATCAAAGTAAAAATTCGGAAATGGTTAATTTCCACCACTTCTGGTTGCAGCATCGCCTCCACCCAGGCCCGTATCCAAAGGGAGCTAGGGTGGGCCGGGCCCCCCTAAATTTTTACTGGCCCCCTAAAATTTTCACGGTAGGCTTGCAAATGAACTATAATGTGGTTAAGTCGGCCCGCCTAACTTCTAGCGCCCCCCCTACATTTTGGGGCTGGCTACCACCCTGCCTCCACCAATGAACGCGATTCTTAACTCTAGACTTTCTACATCCTGGTTCCTGGCCCAGGGGCGTCATTTAGGAGTCAGGGAGGGGCATTTTCCCCCCTGAATTTGAGATTTATATAGAATTTATCAATAGAATAGTAGTAAGTCAGTGAAAAACGGGAAATTTTACTTATATCAAGGGGTCTTGCCCCCCCCCCCAAGCCAAATCTGAAATGACGCTACTGTCCTGGCCATCAGTGGATGGTGATCCATCAAGTACTTTTTGAGATTTTTTTTCTCATAGACGAGCGGACAGAGTAAATATACAAAGTAAATTTGCTAAAATTACTTAAAATAGGAACAGTTTGAACTGTAAAGCTCTTACAGTAATTTTGATGGTTTACTCTTACATAGGTGACTTCTGGTTAATTTTAAGTTGTTCTCCAAGATGGAGTTAATGCAGCAGGAACGAACAAGAAATGTGTTGACGACTGTGCCATCTACTGAAGGAAAGTTGAACTACTTACAGTCTAAGTAGTTTGTGCTATTATACACTTGTGCAGGATTGTGCAATTGTGCATTTTTTTCTTTTTCATTTTTGATACATATAGCCGTTTATAAACTATCAGTTTCGAGCTTGATTGATTGATTGATTTTGATTTTAACGTCCCGTTCAGCAGCGAGGCTATATGAGACGTGGACCTACTGATTAACGTGGAATCCGAACCACGTGAGCTCCCGCCGGGAATTGAACTCGGGACCCCCACGCCAAAGGCGCGTACGCTAACCGCTTAGCCACGAAGGAGCTCCAGTTTCGAGCTTGTTACAAAAAAGTAATGTATATAGTATCTTATAAACTAATGTTCTTAACTAAAAATTTGGAGCTATAGTGGCTCAATGGTAGAGCGGACACCTTCCCACCTATAGTGCGAGGGGTACCTCTTTCGATACTAGGTCATGTGAGTTTGTGGTAGACGATACGCGAAACAAAAGAAAAGATATGAATGTCGAAAGAAATATTTAGGAAGAAGAAAAGACTTAGCATGTTCTTGAATAAAGATTTTGAAAATGATTCATAAAATGTTTGATGTGGAGTATTTTACTCTATAGAACAGAAATATGGAGAATGCCGTACTCAAGAGCAGAGTTAAAAAGATCGGAGGTTTAAGAAATGTTGATGTGGAGAAGAGTGGAGGAAATTAGGTGGGTTGAACGGAAACTGAAAGAGGAAATATTAGGAATAATAAAGGAGGAAATAATTTCAGATGTACTTAAAAAGAGAAAAGAAGAATTTTTGGGATACTGGGTAAGAAGGAACTGATCATGAGGGACGTGGGAGACGTAAGATGGAAGAAAACGGATGAAAGGTAGAAAGAGGTTACAGTTGATCCACGATATTAAAATGAAAAGTGGCTACGTAAAGATAAGAAAGGTGTACTGAAGAAGGTGCTGCATAGAAGCTTTTCAGTTATCGGTGACTGACCGGCCAATAATAGTAGAATATGATCGTGACAATTATAATACTATTAAAGAGCTGCTAGTGCTAAACAGGCGACATGGGTATATACGATCCCAGATGGGTGCGACTTTTGTTTTATCGTTCTACCCTCCTTCCAAAGCAACTCAGGGGTTTTGGGGAAGCCATAGTTCAGGGTTCTAGGGCTCCTGGGTACCTGAAAAGTCTTGAGGGTAAAACCGACCGTAGGAGGGTGGAGACTAGGGTAGGGAAACTTAAGTTGATTATATATTGGTGATAGGGGAGAGGTGGGCAATGGCGATCACCTAAGAAAAATGAGTTATTACGCAGTTTCATTTGCAAAATATATTGAAACAAATTTGTAAATATATACTCCAATCCTTCTACAGTAAGTGTGTAAAATAAAAAGAGGATCACTCTTTCAGTTAAGGGAACACGATGGAAGAAACTCAAATTACTACTTTGGTCGCTATTCCCATCACATGTTGGTAATGGCGATCACAGTACCAGCTTAATAAACACATAGTGTCATAGGCAATTCCTTTCTTTTTTTGTTTTTTAACTGCGCCTTCGAAAGACTGAGAAACGTCAACTGAATGTTTTATTGAAGTTTTTTCAAAGACACGTCATAGATATATCTACGTGGTGAGTCCATAGCAGTACAGTCAGCATGCACCCACGATCCACAGAGGTTACACCGGTACCAAAGTTTCAGTGTTTGACTCAAGTAGGCGTATTTCTTATCTTAGGTCTAGCCTCTTTTATAATTTTTGGCTGGAGAAGTATTCCAAAACTTTTTCGGAATGATGATCACCATGATGGTAAACCTATTACGTTGATCGGCATTCCCAACATTGCGCCATTTTGAAAATTGAGCTCGTTATACTGTAAAACGAAGTTTATTTGAAATATAACTATGTGTCGTGCATTAGACGTAAATATAACTTTTTATAAATCTTAGTAACTTCAAGATCTTAGAACTTAAAATTGTACGTATCGTGAGTTGAAATATCCAGATTCTTATAAGAAAATCAACAAAAACAAGTTTCAGCACGCTGTAGACTTCAGTCTTCTTTGACATCTTCCTCGACAATACACAAGAAACCTTGCTACAAGAGGCAGATGGCAGCTTTAGTTTGACTTCTACTCGGGTCACGCAAGATGGCAAAGTGGGCTGATCGCCATTCCCTTCCTCTCCCCTAGTTTTTATCTTCTATCACCATCGTAACTGTAACTCGAATAACTTTGCATACAGCCAATAGATAGCTTCAGACAGTTTAGTTTCTTACGCTGCAGATGAAACCGGCTTTTCTTTCAGTCAGTGAATTGTATAAATCATACCGTCGAATTGGGGAGCGAGTTTGAAGTTATCGATAAAAAGTAGCATTACAGTGTTGTACAGGATTTTAGGTGTATCGCTCAAGATTTTCAAGATGTCCTTTGTGAAAGCATTTTCAGCACAAAATATAAAAAAAAAATGCTTTTAAATCATGTGGAATCATACCACTTGACCGACGTGTTAATCCCAATGAAAAACTTGCTCCATCTCTGTAACTGAGCATCCTAATCCACAGACAACAGCTCCATCTATTGAAAAGATACCCGAGTATTCGGATCCACAGGCAGCAGCTCCATTTATTAAAACGACACCCAAGCATCCGGATCTATAGCCAACTATTGAAAGACCACTAACTCCATAACACAAACCAGATTCTCGTCGTCTCGAGTAAATAGTATCATAAAAACTTTTGACACCAAACGTCAGCGAGAAATCTACAAGAACAGGAACAAGGATCGAAGAAAAGCTAAGCTCTGAACCGATAGCTAGCCACGTCGGTCAGTAACTAAGCCAAACGTACAATCAAAAACCAAAAGGAGCACAGTTCTTGATTAACTTGGACCTAAAAGAATATCCAAACAAAGACAACAATGCCATTCAGAGGAGTATGACGATGAAGAATGGGTTTGCGGCAAGGGCACCTATCCTGGGGGGCCGGGGGCCCGGGCTCCTCAAAGCTGATATGGGCCCCCTATTGTATTTATGAATATACAATATTTGGCATAATTTGAATGCAATTTGTGTTAAAATCCTCATATTTATCCTCACCTTCTGCATTTGAATGCCCTCAAATTTATAGAGAAATCGGCGCCGTTGGTTTGCGGGACCTGTAACTGGGGTCTTTCGGAAAAATAAAATTGAAAAAAAAAAAAAAAAGGAAGCAATGAATACAATGTGTTCATTTTGCCTTACAATGTATCTCGAAGCATTTTGTACCATAAATCATAAAAATTTAATGAAATAAAGATCAACATTAAAGTAGTATCAAATCAATAACTAAAGGAACAATGAATTCTGAAATCAAATTAAAAGAGTGAAATTAAACGAAGGGTTGCAATCTCTTATTGTCACAAATGACAATATTTTATTAATGAAAGAACTGACTTACAATGGTAGTATAGTATATAGTCTTTTCTAACAATATAATTATTTAACTGTTAACATTCAAAGAGTATTGAGTTCATAACCAGACATAGTATGTCAGCTTAACTGCATAACAGATCATTTATAATTTTACTCAATGCTTAACAAAACAGAAATGAGCTAAATATTAAAAGTATTAAAATTTTGCCTGTCACTTTCAGAGACCTCCTAATATCGTTACATGCAAAATAGACAGTTAAAGTTCTCAAACAATGGTCTCGCTTGCAGTATTTGTAATTTCGTATGGATCTTTCCATTTCGATGCTGGATGCAGGATCCAGAATGCAGAATGCAGAATCCAGAATGAATGTTTAGTTGCAAACTTGGTCATTTTATATGGACTATTGTCCTTGTTTGCTTTAATTATTTTTCCTTTTTACTTTGATAAAAGCTAATATAAAAATTTACAAAATCTTAGGAAAGTCCTAATTATATTTCTTGACAAAATATTGTTGTTATCTAATGGTGTAAAAATAAGTATTTTTGAACTTTAATTTACCTTGAGGTTTGCTTTCGTCTTTTTCGTGATTTTATTCAAATGTTAATTACTATTGAAAAACATATTATTTGACTATAGGTGATTCTTGGCTATTTTGCTTCTGCTTCCAACGATTTCTTGATTACAAATACTGTCCTTGTGATTTTAAAAAATAATTGTATGCACGTATCCAACAGTTGAGATATTACAAAAAACTGCGTTCCATTTTCACCTACCAAATTGTCATTTTTATGAATAAAAATGATGATTTTTAAATTCTTAGTTCATGGTTTCATTACAATATCAAAGCGAAAAACCTGTAGACACGATTAATATGTGTGATCTTTATGGTTCCTAAGATATTGGACTTCCAAAGCCCGTTACAATATATATATATATATATATATATATATATATATAATGTAGCCTATATTCAATACCTAGGCCTATCATTAATGTTAAAAACATTTAGGTTTACATATTTCTATAGGACTACTTAAATCAAAGAAATTTTCTGAAGCTATTAACTAGGACATAGAGATGCAAGGGCTCGAAAAAAAATGGCTTTTTTGGAAAAAAAACTCGGTTTTTTCTGCTTCGCTTTTTTGCTTGGAAAATTTTGGTCTTTTTTCAAAATTTTGCTTTAAATTGATAAAGCAGACTTTGTTTCGCTTCTCTACAGCACAAGAACTCATTTGAGTAGTGGTTGATGTAGATAATAATATAGAACCTCTAAAATAAACCATGAATTTAAATTTTTTTAAAATCCTTAACATATTTACATTATGAATTCCAAAGGATTAACGAATATATATAAAATAATTTTTTTTAACTTCTTATACACAAAAATGAATTTTAAAAAAAAGATACACAAATAACTAGCAAAATTGTATGTAGTATTTTTACTTCAAAATATCACATACTCTCTTTTTGAAATAAAAAATAAAACATGAGAGAAATACATACATTTATATGATAATTTTAAATAGGGATGCGCTCGAGTCGAGACACGCTTTGTAAAATTCGAGACGAGTCGAGACAAACGTATTTCTCGACTCGAATTTTCGAGTCGAGACACGAGTCGAGTCGAGACGGCTCTTAAAAATCTCGACTCGACTCGAATGTTTCGAAAATCTTTCTATAATTTTTAATATTATTTTGAAGAAAGTATTCACTCAGAAACAGCCTTGAAACCAATTCCAGCTTTTATTCCTTCAGAAAGGTACAGAACGCATAAAATTAATAGTTAATCTTTAAAGATCAAGATTTAATTTTCAGCTCAATTCAGTTAATTAGAACTAATAGTTAATGTCGTTGTATTTGTTTGTACTGCAAATATAATGATAATAATAATAATAATTGATTATCTAGTTTGTATAAAACTATTATCCGTAGTCTAAATCTAGTTTGTATAAAACTATTGCGATAAAGTGAACTTCATAAATTCTCTGAATGAGCAGTTGGTAGTCTATAGTAATTTAGCATAGTTATAATTATTGTGTTTTCGTTCCCATGAACGCAATAGGGTTACGTAACTTCTGGATTATTCGCTTGCCCAACTATTCTGAGGCTTTAATATGTTGCAGCATATCATGAGCTACGGATAATATATAATGTAACATTTGTTGTACATCACATATTATGATACGAGACTATTTTACATAGTATATCTTATCTAATATAAATAAAATAAAGAGTTTGTTTGTGTGTTTGTCTGTCTGTCTGTGTGCGACCTGGGGACCAGACGAGTGGACCGAGAGTTCCCAAAATTTGGTCACAGTTACCTTAGTCCAGGCCCCAGATCAAGACGAAGCGTTTTTGTCAAAATTGGAACCAGGGGGTCTCAGGGGGGGCGTTTAGCGAGACATGTAGTAAAAGTAATCCAAATTGATCGACATTAGTGTCAAATCTATAGTTTTCACGGTCGCTGAGATCAATGGTGACACTTCCATCAGCGATGACTTGCAAATTCAGCTACTACTGTATGCGGGCCGGGTGTCAGCGGGTGAGGAATACCGAGACATGTATAAATAGCCCATATTGATTGATACTAGTGTCAAATCCATAGTTTTCGCGGTCACTGAAATGAATGGTGATACTTCCACAGGTGTTGACTTCCAAATACAGCCCCCATGTGAAGAATGGGTATATTTAGCTAGTATTACAATAAATGGACTGCTTGGATGCCAAGAACTAGTACAGATAAGTACCATTTACTTCTATAAATAGGTATTTTTAAAAGGATTTTTGTAAACACTAAGTTATAAAACAATGAACTACATACAGTAGTTATGGTTTTGGTTCCCAACATAAAAGAAATATGGATTGTTCATGAGATATTGAACTTCAACTTTCACTCCTGGAAAATTTCAATTTTGGAGTTAGGCCACTTGGCATCAAAGCAGTTCACTGTAAGATACATACATTCCGCACATTAGTAACATAGTTGTTCAGGGGCCTTCGATTTCCATCCTCTCAAATGAAAGCTGAACGATTGCTTGATACATGCTGACTATATAGGAGAAATAGTGTGTTAAGTTTTCGAGCTTTGGTGCGTATCCGTATTTACACTCTGATATAACTTAAGTTCACACTCAAATCGAGCTAATTGTTTAATGCATTTCGAAAGCTTTTGTTTTTATGCAGCTCATTAAGGAAAATCTATTTCATAATCGTAACATTTATGTACTAAGAAACTATGAACGTAAAGTGGACTCGACCTAGCCAAGTGGCCGCTGTGACTCAGTGGCACAGCTCTCACCCTTGGTGTGTGAGGACTCGATTCTCTGTGTGTGTGCATGAACTCCGCGGCTAGTGTACGCGTCTTTGCCGTGGAAGACTCGGGTTCAATTCCCGGCGCGAGCTCATGTAGTTCGGATTCCACGTTAATCAGTAGGTCTACATTTCATATATCCTCGCTGCTGAAAGAGACGGTAAAGTCAAAATCAACTCAACAATATATATGTGTGTGTGCTTATGTGAATTTCCTCGTGGCTGTATGGTTAACACATACGCCTTGATCGCGGGAGACTCTGGTTCGATTTACGGTGGAAGCTCATGAAGTTGTCACCGGTATCCCACTTTAAACTGTAGATCCATGCCTCATATAACCATAGATATAATATATATGCCTTTGATACACTTATTTTCCGACTTGAAAGCCATCTGGACACAGAGTCCCGTAGACCGAAAATGAGAAACATGGGTACAGAGTAAAACAGCCATAGAAATTTAAGCTTTTTAGGCTAACTTAATCCTTACATATAATGCAACTAGCTTGGCCAAGTTATAATGGAGGAAATGCTATCATTGCAACACTCTGAGAATAGAAAATGTTCGTCAGGTATTACTATCCCCCCTCTCCTGCAGAATGAAAACCCTGACTAAAGCTCAATATATATATATATATATATATATATATATACACACACACACACACACATATATATATATATATATATATATATATATATATATATATATATATATATATATATATAAAACTATTTTGTGTAATGTAACAAACAGTGGCGGATAGTATTCATGTTTCCTTGCAGAGGTCCTTACGAGGGTTCGCTTCCATCTTCCTCTCCCCAAGAACTGAAATAAATTAAAAAATTGCTATTACTTGTTAATCTTGTACAAAGGACGCAATTAAAGTCCCAGTGTAACACCCCTTCACATTTAGATTTTTCCCCTGGAAGAAAACCAGTTATTATTGTTTCTTGATTTCTCAGTCTCACCTACATAAACATACGAATAGAATTACAGGATAGGACATGTTTAGAGTGCTTGTACGTGACATCTAACTATATTTCTCATCAAATGTGTCACAGATGAAAATTTCCGTTTGTACTGCCTCTATTTTCTGGTACATATGTTTCATTTATGTTATGTTGCTAAAATTCGTTAGGAAACAAGTACAGACTGCGCCTGCGTGCCTGACAAAACGTAAATGTACTGGATAATTATTTCTTCACTTTCTTCCAGAAAAAAAAGTAACCCATCTCATGTCGGCTAACAAAAGGAGGTAGCGGACCAAAGATAGCCGTTGTTTACCTAAGGTCTTTACACAGCAGGGGTTTCATTCAGTCAGAGGGAAAAGAAAAAATAATTTAAGGTTTCTACATTTGTTTTGAACTGCAATATACTTCTTCCTTTTATTTTAAGAACCATTTCCTTCTCATTTGTCTACATCAGAAAAAATGCAAAAAATTCACTAGAATGTGCCTATTTACCCAAAGTACGTACTAGATCACTAGTTCAATAGTAAAATCACTAAATCTAGTATTATACGAAATCATAAATATGGCATCCCTGGGTTGGAGCGAAAGTAATGGTTGGAGTAAAAACTAGTCCGTATTTCTACTGCGTTCTGTTGTTGAATTCACAGAAATGTTCAAAAATAAATTCAAGAAGTAAAACACGATCCTACAAAAGACTGTTTACTTGCTCACTGGTTTTAGTATTGTGAGCTGAAACTCAAGTGCGCAGTCATGTTGAATACTTCTGTCCCTTTCTACTTTACAACTTGAGGTGGGATGAGGGTCAGGATAGATCTAGTGATGTACCGCTAAAGGAAGTGCTTTAGTACAGAGTCGGAAGCGGTATGTATTGTTTATACTACTTACAACGTTACCCCCCACATAAAATATAAATTCACCCTTTCTCCCTTGCCTTTTTCGAATACAATGAACCGACTCTTTTGCTGAAGAAAGATGCTAAAAGAAAATTGAAACATCTGTGTCTAAACTTTCTTTGAAGCGCAGTCTTTTGTATTTGTAAGGTTTTGCGAGTGTTTTCGAGATAGCCAAATCTTTCACCATGGACTCCTGCTGCCAACTGACCGTGAGTAAACACCCGATCTCGCTGTGCTCAATTTCTCTCGCACACGTGAAATGGGTTTGTTGTTTCCAAAACAAATAGGAAGTTACCTTGTGCTTTTGCATTTCTGCACGCACACAGGTACCATTGTTGTTTTAATGATCAGAAGAAATATCAAAACCATCCGATATATATGATACGAAACAGCTAACAGAGGGAGGCAAAGATAAAAGTAGGCCTATACCAAGTTTTCCGCGTGGTACCATTATGGAGAATAAACATTTGATAAAGTCACGTAGATGCGCTTAAACCTATTCCATCTGTCCTTATAATTTTTCTGGTCTCATCAATTTCTCAGGAGAATACGTACAACGTATGTCCAAATTCCATATATACCCTTTCTAAACTAATGAGTAAACTCATTAAGAACACCAACTGGTATCAATAAACAGGAAAGAAAATACTTTATACTTCTATCATTTGGTACACATCTCTATGAAGCACAGCTTGTTTCTTTTCGAAATAGCTCCTTCGTGTCACAGCTGTGGTTAGTTTTGTTTTGTGTTAGGATGAAAGAGAGAAATGCAACATTTGCTTCGCGGTGAAGTTATATATATTATTAAGATGAGCGGTGATAAGCGAGGTTTAACAAAGAGTGCCTTTCGGATGCACAATTTAACGGGCAGTCCGTGTTGAGAATCGAACCAAAGCTATGTAAGACATGTTAATATTGAGCTTATTTGTGGTAAAAGTGAACTTCAGAAACACACAGAAGACTTGAAACATCAAGCTAATGTAAAGCAATTGAAAAATAGCCTACCTATCGCTGCATCTTTTCTGTGGCTAGGAACATGCAGTGTGTAGCAACAAGAATCGTGTTAAGGACTTTTTTTTCGAACATAACATTCCCTTCCACACCATAAAAGACAATATAATGTTTGTTAAAAGAAAGTGCACATAATATTTTTAAATTTTGTTTGTGATCTTATCATGCATAATTATAAATATTGCCTTTCATACTACGAGAATGAGTTCAACTATACGTCATGGCCCCTCTAAAGCGGGGCCGCGGTGGCTCAGTGGCAGATCGTTCACCTCTGGTGCTTGGGGACCCTGGTTCGATCCCAGCTCGCACCAAGTGAACTTTGTGGTGGACAAACACCGTGTGCGTGGGTTTCCTCGGGGTTCTTCCGTTCCTCCCACTTTCTTCATTCCACGATTTCACTAATTTCTCATCATCACCCCTCTCCTTTAGCCTAACCGACATAACCGTGGGATGTAAAACTCAAAGATTTCACTTCATTTTTTCTCTCGAAAGCGATATCTTTCAAAATTATTTATTGTTAGATATTGTAAATTTACGGTATCTATTTTAGTGGACGGGAAATTTTGCATCTAATCGGATAATTTCATGGCTTCTAACAGGAATTCGCAGTTACGAAATTTGCATCACTGTCTTTTGAAAGGATGCCTTGAAAAAATACCACTAGAAAATAACTGAAAACACAAAATGGATTTGATAGCCAAATTCACGTCATCTTGGTGCGTCATCATTTTTCTTTAAATATTTGTATTTAGTATTAGATTAGAGTTTAGTGTTCCTTTCAGCATCAAGGCTATATGAGACGTGAACTTACAAATTAACGTGGGTTCAGAACCATAGAAGTTCCCATCGGAAATCGAAACTAGGTCTCCCGCACCAAAGACGCGTACGCTAATCATATGGACAAGGGTGTTCGATATTTAGTAATGTGTACATAAAGTTGTGAAATTGCTCTTGTATAATGGAATGCAATTCCTTCTACTGACATAAACCTTCACAATACTTAGCTGGACAAAGTATCTTTTAAAAGAAAATGTCACTCTTTATGTTTCAGTTCCTGGTTCGACTGAAGGATGGAACAAATTGCAATGAGCGTTTTTGGATCCTACTTTGTGTAGTTGATTCAGGGGCGGACTGGCAACCATAGGGCCCACCCTGCCAAACTGAAATGAGGGCCCACTGTATAAAA
Source organism: Thermobia domestica (assembly GCF_964235325.1). NCBI lineage: Eukaryota > Metazoa > Arthropoda > Insecta > Zygentoma > Lepismatidae > Thermobia > Thermobia domestica. Next base: position 68,121,426 of record NC_137456.1, read on the forward strand.
ATGTAAAAAATGTACTTGGCATTCTTCATATGTATTACATATAAAAGTCCATCTTCGAGCCCATAAATAGTGTCCCATATATTTATACAAAAGCAAAACATTAATTACAAAAAATCTGAAGTAGGAACATTTTAATAGTAACTCATATAGTGTGTAATTGGCATTATCATTTCTTATTGTAAACACACACGATACCGGAATTGGTGCTTTCAGTTATTTATATAGTGCTATTGTTTTTTTATGTAATGAATTTAAACCATTTAGGCTATTTAAACAAATGAGTGTCATGTTTTAGAAAACCCAAAATATATACATGCAATAAGTAAAAACTAATCTCAAGTCAACTTTGAAACACTAAATAATTAAAGCACTGACAGAAATAATGTAAGTTTCTTTTCTCATAAATCAGTTCTAATATGAAATTGGATATAGACATTTAGGAAACGTTAATTAATTTTGAGGCAATTTTATTGCGTTTTCATGTAAAGTAACATATCTGAAACTTTTTTTTAAAGTAACCAAACCTGCAACCACCCTACTTAACGAAGATCCGTATTTTATCATAGCTGATCTGGGGTTCCCCTCCCCCTTGATACGTAAAAAATACCACTACTTCAGTCGGGAGTCTGCTCGTGAATGTGCCGCAATCTCTCTCTGTACCTGTCTTTTCGGCGAGAAGAAAATGTTGTAATCCACATACACAAACTCGTCTAAATATTGCTGTATAATCTCGAGGAAGTACGCCCCGCTCTTAGCAGACAACTCCCCCCCCCCCAAGCGTGTCAGGTAAGATAACAGACATGGCGTCAGTGTTGGAAACTTGAAAAAGCTGTAACTTTGTGGCCTCAATGCAACACAAAGAATGCGATTGGAGGTAAATTTGCGATAGATTTTGAAACGCAAGATTTTCCTTGACATAAGTAAGTCATAATATCATATCTTCATGTCACAGAAAGATTAGATATCGTCTATCGTCTAGTGTAGTCCGCCCATTCCTCGGCTGGCCCCAACTTCTCTTTTCATATGAATACCTACTTTGCACATCACAAATAATTTTTACATTTTACTACACTTTTATTTTAAATTAACTTTAAATAACTAAAGGGAAGTTAACATTTACACGATATACACACTGATTTGACTGACAGCATAAGTGTTCAGCACTTTTAGAAGTTACACCAATGCTTACTGAGAACAGTGCCGACAGCTAGTGCTCTCAAACGGGTTAGGTCAGGCTTCATGGGGTCAGGGCTCGAGTCGAACCTCCTTCAATCACAGGTCGGGTCAGGGCTGCTCTAGTCACGGGTCGGCTTGGGTCAACTTTCTTATGCGTCGTTTCGGCTAAAACCTATTCGGGTCATGAGTCGGGTCGGGTCGACGTTCAACTCGACCCGACCCTTTCGACCCGAGAAGGATTTAGCCGAAGCGGCGCATAAGAAAGTTGACCCGAGCCGACCCGTGACTAGAGCAGCCCTGACCCTAGCGTAGGTGACCTGACCCGACCCGTGTCTCAAGCAGGCTTGACTCTACCCCTGACCCATGAAAGCCTGATCTGACCGTTTGAAAGCACTACACGGCAGCAAACAGTTCAGTTAATTTCGTGTTCGCCTGTTAAAGTTGTGTAATTTCAAGTAAAAATAGCCATAAAAGATAAGCTACAATTGACTGAAATCATGCAAAGACGTGATGTATCCATTATAATTTAAACACCTTAGTCAAAAAAAAAAAAAAATACCTGTCAACTGTCCTGCAGTACTCGAATGAGTCACATCACGCTCATTTATTTCTTGAGGCTTCACAGATTCAAATAGCCTACGTTGTTTTGGGTCAGATGCAGCTTTTTGTAAATCACATCTTCGTTTGTGTTCTCGCTTTTTAGCACCACTTTTATATTTTTTCTTTACAGTAATCTTACAATCACTCCCACCATCCATACTGACACAACCACATCTGTCTTCCACTACAAACGACACGTAACTGGTGTTCCAATAATTGAATTGCTGCTATCGGATCTTCTCTTTGATGTAATATACAAATAAAACACGAGCCGAGGGCAGAAACTTCATAGTAATTGTTTGAGATTTGTATAAAACAATCGTTGATAGTGGCGACTAATTTCTTTTCGCTTTACCGCACTGAAAACAAAAACGAAGCCTGATCCGATTTCTTTTTTCGAAGCTTGGTCTGAGGATAATGCAGTTCAAAAGCGTTCCGGCTATACCTCCACTTTCCACAATAACAATATCTACGAAATTATTGTTTCTTTAAAACATCGCCACTCGCCGACTTGTAAAAGGCCCGGAGTAGGCAATGGTATCCAAATCCAATAACAGCCTGAAATCTAATGTGTTTCTTATATTTAAAAAAGTAGAAGTTAACGTGCTCGTTTTTAACAGCTGCTGTATCACAAACCCCGCAATGTTTTAGGGCCTGATTGTCTCATAGACGGAACCTTTTCAAGTCGATAAACGTGAAGAAGAATAAGGTCTGTTCATGAAAGTTTAACTTCACGTCTTTTTATGCAAAGCTCAAGTTTTTCGGGAGTTACCCTGCCATATTTTTGATGCTGGTAGGTTTAATCGAGCACATCTTTTTAAAATTGGTGGAGGGGGCCCACCTGTTTGGGAGGCCCACCCTGCATTTGCAGGGTAGCAGGGTGGGCCAGTCCGCCCCTGAGTTGATTCATCATAAACTTGGTATTTGATACGGATATGAACTATTACACTTATTTGGTGCTTATTTCTAAATAATAAGTCCTAATACAATTTCATAAAGTTGTAATTCTTCTTTAGTTTGTATCACTTTACACAATGACAAACCCAAAAGGTGTGTTGTATCGGTGCAGTACCAGTTTTTCACGTTTTCCAAAATGTTCCAAAACCCAAAGAATAATCTTTAATATCTGATATTTTAGTCGTCACAAATTACAATTTTATAATGTAGTCAATGTTTATAATTACTGGGCAGTTGGGCGTTTAAACTAATTACATCATAATAAAGTCAAAACCATAATTTTGAGTTGAATTGATTCTGAGTTTAACGTCCCGTTCAGCAGCGAGGCTATGTGAGACGTGGACCTACTGATTAACGTGGAATCCGAACCACATGAACTCCCACCGGGAATCAGGCCCAGGTTTCCCACGCCAAAGGCAAGTATACTAACCGTTAGCCACGAAGGAGCTCCACCATAATTTTAGTGGGCGATAAGAAATATTTCGCCAGTGCTTTTACAATAAATAAAATTTTATAAGTATTAAAGAATAGTGGGAAGAGATTTTATAATAGCTCTTTTATTTATGAGATATGAGTATTTGAAAAAAAAACAACTAAAAAATAGGTTGGCGGAACAACAAAAGACTCGTAAAATAAACTTTCTTATAAATACATACGCACCTAACTCACCTTTTATAATTGCTATGCTTACGTTCTCCATAAAAACAGAAATTCTCTTTTAGTGATACTTTACACAAGATCATGAAGTGGGTTCAAATTTAATTAAAGGCAAAATACAATACAATAATCCACAAATATTGCCTCAAGTGAGTTTAAAGATTTCTAAACACTAGTGCGATACCGGGCTCTGCCGTTGCGATCGATTTACAGGTCTTGAAACGAAAGTAAGAAGGGACTTACGCACACAGTAAGTAAAAACAATTAATATGCCTGTAACTTTCCCCCAAATGGGTGTATCTTAAAACTAACCTCACCATTATTTTTCTAATTAAATTCTAGCCCGAAATTATGTATCATATTACCCTATTCCCATTTTGAAAACTTGACCTTAATTCAAAATGGCGGATTTCAAGATGGCTGCCATCAAGGTCATATCTACCATACGACTTCCCCCAGGACTTATATGTATCCACATGGTTTTTCTTCACTTTTCTTCATTAACGCTCCGTTTACAAAGGGTAGTAAGGGACTTCTGTAGTAATCTCTAATAACCACATCACAACTCTTAAAAGTTATTAAAAAAAATAGAAAACATACACCATGGCAAAAATTTGTCATCACAAGTAATGATGCATACATGCCTTCTATCAGCAAAAAAAGTTTCATTGAAATTGGAGCCGTACATTTGAGTGATGTCCCTTGTGGGATGTGATTGAACGTGACGTCAGAACACATCGCCCCCCTTCCCGGAATTTACGGGAATTAGGTGACCTGAGTGAGCACATGTGGTGCCAGATCTCTCCAGCGACCTATCAAGGATCATTGCGTGTATGCCAAGACGTGTCGCCGTTTTTATCCATGCCAAAAGTCGACATACTGACAATTAGGTAGGTAGTCATGATGGTCTGGCTGATGTGTGCGTATATTTTAACTCGTACATTTTGTCTCGACTCGAATTTCTAGACGTCTCGACTCGAATTCGAGTCGAGTCGAGACAGAGACTGTCGAGTCGAGACACGAGTCGAGACAGAAACATATTTTCGAGTCGAGACACGAGTCGAGACAACATTTTCTCGAGACGAGTCGAGACAGGCTTAAATCTCGACTCGACTCGACTCGAATGCATCCCTAATTTTAAAGGCTACACATCAAAAGCTTGGTATTGGGCGGTTCTGTACATTCTTGAAATTTTTAAGTTTTAACTTTCATATACATTGTATGAAAATTTCGAACATATTTTTCATTCATTGATCACATACGTAATAATGTTACCACCTATCAGGTGCTTGGAATCTGCAAAATCGGTAAAATTCCGAATTCTATAATGCACTGACTGTTCCTTAAGCTTGTTCAGAATCGGGAAAGTACCAAATTTTCTGTTAATGGATCATATGCGTAATAGACTGTTCATCTGATCGTGCGGTTTCCTAGATTTATAACCACCATCACGGTTTACCCAGTCATGAAGGTTTCTGAATTTTTAACGACAGGAATTCAACATATCATTACGAAACTAGAAAAAAATCTATGGAATACATTTAAGAAGAGTGGAAAGAATCAATCACTGTTCCAATTCACAAGAAAGGCGACAAAACTGAATGTAATAATTATCGAGACATTTCTCTTAACATTCTATTAACAAGATTGATTCCATACGCAGATAAAATTATTGGAGATTATCAGTGTGGATTTAGGAAACTCGATCAACTATCGATCAGATATTTACTATTCGATAAATACTCGAAAAGAAATAGGAATATATTACCCAGTACATCAGCTGTTTATTGGTTTTAAAAAGGTTTACGACTCGGATAGGAGAGAAACATTGTACAACATTCTTACAGAATTCGGAATACCGAAAAAGCTAGTTAGATTAATTAAAATGTGTTTAAATGGATCCCAGAGTAAAGTCCGAGCAGAAAAATTCTTGTCCATGAGCTTCCACGTCGAAAATGGTCTGAAACAAGGAGATGCGTTATCGCCATTATTGTTCATCTTTGTTCAGGAGTACGCTATAAGGAAAATTAAAGATAGCAACCAGGCTCTAGAGCTGAATTGTATTCACCAGGTTACGGCGTATGCTGATGATGTAAATTTAATAGCGGATGATAGGAGAACAATAGAAAGAAATGCAGAGTCCTTATTAAACGCTTGCAGTGACTTGGGTTTAGAAGTAAATGTAGAGAAAACTAAATACATGGAAGTTCACCGGGTTCGTATTACGGCAAATTATGGATGCGTTAAAATATCAAATAATACTTTCGACAAAGTGGATACTTTCAAATATCTGGGATCAATATCACCAGACCAAAATCATATCCACAAAGAAATTAAATGTCGACTGAAATCAGGAAATGCGTGTTATTATTCAGTTCAAAGTATTTTGTCGTCGCGAATTCTGTCGAGGAATATAAAGCTTAAAATATATAAAACGATAATCATACCTGTTGTTTTGTATGGTTTCGAAACATGGTCGCTTGAGGAAAGAACGCAAACTGAAATTATTTTAAAATAAAATCCTAAGACGAATCCGTGTAACGTGGGTTTCTGTCACCACGGCATGGCGCGTCCTCAGGTTGCGGATCGAGGAGAAGGCCTCTAGATATAGAGGTTAGCTGCGAATATACTGAATAAGCAGTCGCGGACAGACGACTAGGATTGGTCCTCAAGCTTGGGGGTTTGGGTAAGGCTAACACCCTCATCCTGTAAAAAAAAGGTACTTGTTCAGAAACATTCACAAAACCCTCGGACAAGGACTGATAACTTGGCACTACATCAGCAAAAGAAAATGGACATGAGATTTGGAACATGGAATATTAGAAGTCTTTATAGGGCAGGCGCGTTAAAATCTGTAACGAGTGAGTTAGAGAAATACAGGATGGACTTAGTAGGAGTTCAGGAAGTTAGGTGGGAAGGAAATGGATCTGAGAATTCCGGAAATTTTACGTTCTTTTACGGGGAAGGAAATAAAAATCACCAGTTAGGAACAGGGTTTTTCGTTCACAAACGAATATTACCAGCAATTAAACGGGTTGAATTTGTTACTGACAGACTTTCTTTTATTACTCTTAAGGGACGGTGGTGTGATATTATTGTTTTAAATGTACATGCTCCAACTGAAGATAAGGGTGACGATAGTAGAGATAGACGTAAAAGATAGTTTTTACGAAGAAGTGGAACAGATATTTGACCAACTCCCGCGATACCATATGAAGATTCTATTAGGGGATTTCAATGCGAAGGTAGGACGAGAGGATATTTTCAAACCGATTATAGGGAACGAAAGTTTGCAAGTAATGACAGCAAAGTAATAAGGAAAGTAATGACAACGGTGTTAGACTCGTGAACTTTGCAACATCCAAAAACCTAATCGTGAAGAGTACAAAATTCCCACATCGCGACGTTCATAAATACACTTGGACATCACCAGACGGAAAAACACATAATCAAATAGATCACGTTTTAGTAGATAGAAGAAGACAATCTAGCATAATTGACGTCCGGTCGTTTAGAGGGGCTGATTGTGACACTGATCACTACCTGGTAGTAGCGATAATACGGGAGAGATTATCGTTGAATAAAGGTAATATTCAATGTCCGAAAACGGAGAGATTTAATTTAAAGAAATTAGAAGAGAGCCAGGTAAGAGAGGAATACCAGATTGAAGTTTCGAATAGATTCTCGGTTTTAGAAGACTCGGAGTGCACTAGTGTTGAGGATACTTGGATTGAAATTAGAGATAGCATTAAAAGTTCAGCAATAGAAAAATTGGGACACGCGGAAATACGTAGGAACAAACCATGGTTCGACCAAGAATGCATTAAACTAGCAGAGAAGAGAAAACAGGCAAAATTACGGTGGCTACAAAATCCGAATGAAACAACTACAAAAAATTTCGCAGATATCAGGCGGGAAACCTTCAAAACTTTTAGAACAAAGAAACGGGATTTTTTGAAAGCTAAAATTAAGGAACTTGAAGATAATAGTAAAAATAAAAATATTCGGGACATGTATAAGGGGATCAGCGAATTTAAGAAAGGCTATCAACCTCGTGCTTATATATTAAAGAAATCTGACGGTACAGTTCTCACCGATACGGATAACCTCTTAAATAGATGGAAAGATTTCTTTGACGATTTGCTGAACACGCAGCCAAAAACTAATGTGCGTGGAGAAAAGGAGATACACACCGCAGAACCGTATATTCCAGACCCCAATCGAATAGAAGTGGAAGCCGCTATAAAGAAATTGAAGAAACACAAATCTCCGGGTGTAGATGAAATTCCGGCTGAGTTAATTTTAGCTGGAGGCGAAAAATTGTGGAACAAGATACACAAACTCATTCTCCTTATCTGGAACAAGGAAGAATTGCCACAAGAGTGGAAAGAATCAATCATTGTTCCAATTCACAAGAAAGGCGACAAAACTGACTGTAATAATTATCGAGGCATTTCTCTTCTGTCAACATCCTAGAAAATCCTTTCAAATATTCTGTTAGCAAGATTGACCCCATACGCAGATGAAATTATTGGAGATTATCAGTGCGGATTTAGACGAAATCGATCAACTATCGACTAAATATTTACCATTCGCCAAATACTCGAAAAGAAGTGGGAATACAATACCCCGGTACATCAACTATTTATTGATTTTAGAAAGGCTTACGACTCGGTTAGGAGAGAAACATTATACAACGTTCTTAAAGAACTTGGAATACCGAGAAAGCTAATTAGATTAATTAAGATATGTTTAAGTGAATCCCAAAGTAAAGTCCGGGTAGGAAAATTTTTGTCCACGATCTTCCACGTCGAAAATGTCCTGAAACAAGGAGATGCGTTGTCGCCATTATTATTTAACTTTGTGCTGGAATACGCCATAAGCAAAATCAAAGATAGCAACCAGGGCCTAGAGTTGAACTGCATTCAGCAGGTTATGGCATATGCTGATGATGTAAATTTAATAGGGGATGATAGGAGAACAGTAGAAATAAATGCAGAGATCTTATTAAACGCTTGCAGGGACATGGGTTTAGAAGTAAATGCAGAGAAAACTAAATACATGGAAGTGCGTCGGGACCGTAATACGGCAAATTGTGGAGGCGTTAAAATATTAAATAATACTTTTGATAAAGTGGATACTTTCAAATATTTAGGATCAATATTAACAGACGAAAATCATATTCACGAAGAAATTAAATGTCGACTAAAAGCAGGGAATTCGTGTTACTATTCGGTTCAAAATCTCTTGTCGTCGCAAATTCTGTCGAGGAATTTGAAGCTTAAAATATATAAAACGATAATCATGCCTGTTGTTCTGTATGGTTGTGAAACATGGTCGCTTACTCTGAGGGAAGAAAATAGACTGAAAGTATTTGAGAACATGATCCTGAGAAGAATATTCGGACCCAAGAGGAACGAGAATGGGGAATGGCGGAAGCTTCATAAAGAGGAACTACATAGTTTATACGGTTTACCCAACATTGTTAGGGTCGTCAAGTCTAGGAGGCTTAGGTGGGCAGGTCATGTAGCTAGAATGGAAGAAAGTAGAAACGCTTTCAAAGTCTTGACTGGTAAACCCATAGGAAAACGACCATTAGGAAGACCTAGGCGCAGATGGGAGGACAATATTAAGATGGATCTCGCAGAGATTGGAATACAAAGTAGAAACTGGAAGGAATTAGCTAAGGATAGAAGTCAGTGGAGAGCTTTTGTGAACGCGGCACTGAACCTCCGGGTTCCATAGGCCATAGAGTGAGTGTGAGTGATCCTAAGACGAATATTCGGACCCAAGAGGAACAGGAATGAGGGAAACTTCATAACGAAGAACTGCATAATTTATACGGTTTACCAAACATCGTTACGGTCACCAAGTCTAGGAGGCTTAGGGGGGCAGATCATGCAGCCAGAATGGAAGAAGGTAGGGACGCTTTCAAAGTTTTAACTGGAAATCCGATCGGAAAACGTCCATTAGGAAGACTTAGGCGCAGATGGGAGGACAATATTAAAATGGATCTCGCAGAAATAGGAATACAAAGTAAAAACTGGATCCAGTTGCTAAGGATTGAAAAGTAAGTGGAGAGCTTTTGTAAACGTGGCATTGAACCTTCGGATTCCATAGGCCATAGAGAGAGAGAGAATATATTGAAGTTAAGCACAACTGCACAACAACCATGAGTGAGTGGTTAGCTTTTGCGCTTCTATCGGGAAGTCCGGGATTCAACCCCGCATTCGACCACTTTGACAAAAGTTTTTCTAATTGTGTCTGTGAATGTAGAGATAATGCGTGTACTGTGAGTTCTGGGCTACTTCCTTTCTTATCGCTTTTAAATCGTTGTTATTACTAAATACCAGCAGTGACGGGTGCGAAGGGGGTTAGGGTGGGGCTGTTTTACGGGTGAAGCTTGTACCCCAAAATTACAGAATTTCTAAAATAAACGAAATATTTGTTATGCCTTTACTCATAAACTTCAAGCTCTTCTCAAATAAAAATTAGGTATTTTTAGAAAAACTAAACCTTAATAAGAAAAACCCCTCCCAAAATACTTTTCTAAATCCGCCACTGATTATCAGTATAAAATGGTCTTCAAGGTTGTATCCGGAAGGTTATTGTTGAATATACAAACAAAACGAAATATTAGTGATGCTTGTACTCATAAACTCCCAAGTAAAGTTAGGAAATTTTAGAAAAAACAAACATTAAGCAGAGAAACAAGTCCCAAAATACTTTTCTGAATCCGCTACTTATCAGTATAAAATGGTCTTTAAGTTTGTATCCGAAAGATTATTGCTAAGTCATTGCACAGCTACAGTATAACAAGAATATGTAAGTACGCTTTGACAAATATACTGACAAACGTACGCTCTGACGGATATATTGAAAAACAAACGTTTAACTTATGTGGCTAGAGTAGGTCTACTAATCTCTAGGAAATGAAACACGAATGACTAAAAAGAAATGACGTAGAAAAGAAAAAATGTCGATAGCTCAGAAGTTAAAATAAAGTTAAATGTCTTCTATAGTTGCCCTCAAATACTACGTACTTTATGTTTACTTTAATTCATAAAAAGTGTGTTCCATCCATCATGATGGTGAATTCCAGAGCGAAATATAGCATTTAGGTCATGAAATCTTATTTAACTTTAGAGTACGGTATACTATAAGAAAGCTATTTAAATAGAAAAATCATGAAAATGAAAAAAAGCCAAAATTTCCAAAATTCTCGTTTTTTTCCCAAAAAAGCCGGCTTTTTATGTGCAAAAATCCATCGATTCAAAAAAGCCGGCTTTTTTGCATCTCTACTAGGACATGACTGATTTGCAAATATTTTCCATTCATTTTATAAGTTTAGGTAATAAGGGCTGTTTGAATGTAAAAGCTATATTTAAAACGTATTTCATAAGGTTTATATCTTGTATTATCCTAATGAGAATCCTTAAGAGTTAATTTGTTACATTCACACTTTACTTCATGTGACATATTTCCAGTTTGTCAAATGTGTTACAAGTATGAGTAAACACATTTCTACAGCTTCATTCTTTTCTAAAATCCAATTCAATTTATATTCAGGTTTGACTTATATTCTAAATAAGTGTGTCATTACAATTATAATAAAAAAGTGTTAAAATATAACAATTTATAACGTTTATGTGTGGTGTTTAATGTATCATCAAATTAGGAACTCGTATCACCATGTTAGGTTCCATAAGCACATACAACTACCCTCATACACATTCAAATGCAATCAACTAGTAATGATTATACACATTATATGCATGCAGTGGCGTATTTAGGGCTATCGGGCTCAACACCCCGTCCCCCCCCCCCCCCGAAATAATTTCATTATTATTGTTTCGCATTATACATATAACACAAATGCTCCTTACTAGTTCTCAAGCTCCCACCCAACACAAGATCCTAAATACGCCTATGCAAGGTGTCACATTACAATTATTTTCCACAAACAAAGTATCACCAAATTAAGTTCCTTTACCCTACATCACATTCTATGTATAAGTGAAAGTCAAGAAACTGAGGATCTTTACATCCACACAGCCCATGGATCAATATGCCCTGTCCCAAATGAGGAAAACTTTTCATTGGTAATAATAATTAAAGAAAACTGTGCTAAATAGTACAGAGGATCAGTCGAAGTTTAAATGTCAACCGCTGGAGGATGTTTATGCCATCTAACGGCATGAAGTGTAACTCATAGCATTCGACAATTATACACCTTTGATTAAATAGTAGGGAATGGGATGTGCACAGCCACTGTTAAAATCACAATTGCCCATAATTTCCCGAGATAATCGCTGTAGCTATCTATTGTATAAAGACAGAATTCGTTGCCGTTCAAGAGTTATCGTAAGGAGTAACGGACGTACATAAGTCAACATTATCCGTTAAGATTTTAACAGATTCACTCCGTTAAAGAATTAACGGCCTAGATAATTGCTCTCGCTATCAAATGAGAAGAATAGAATTCAATAATTCTATTCCGTTCAAAAGTAATTGTGTGGATTAGCGGTCGGACGTAAATCACCGTTATCGGTTAAGATTTTAACGGATTCAGTCCATTAACAAAATTCACTTTCGTTCGGGTTATTCTGTTTAGTAACGGATTCACATACGTCACCGTTACCTGTTAAGATATTAACGGATTTATTCTATTTAGAAAATTCCATCGAGATCATTGTTGTACGTATCTATTTCCAAAAACATAATTTTAAAAGCTGCTTTTGTTCAATAGTTGTGTGACGTAACTGACGGACGAAGTCATCGTTATCCGTTAAGATGTTAACTTATTGACTCCATTAACGAATTCTAGCGAAGTAATAGCTGTAGCTATCTATTGCAAAAAACTGAATTCAAAAATACACTTTCATTGAAGAGTTATCGTAACGGAGGGACTTACCGTTAATGGATTCACCGTTATCCATTAAGATATCTATGTGAATGTATGTATGTATGCGTGTATGTTCCACTATAGCTCTAGAACACCTAAAGCAATTTTAACCAAACTTCATACACACATTACTTATGGCCTGGAAAACTGTACCGTGGGGTTAAGACCACTAGCACACCTAAGGAGGAGTAGCAAGGGAAGATACATATAAAATGATCGAAAACAAACGATATTAGTGTCTAATCTATAGTTTCGGGGTTCCTATGTTGATTGGAGACAATTCCGATGCCTTTGAATCCAAGTTCAGCCCCCATTGGGGTAAGAGTTCCCTAGCGCCCCTTGGGGACGTAGGAAGTAGGGAATGTGTAAATATAAAAAAAAAGTGATCTAATTAATATATACTCCATAGATTGTGGGATTCGTGAAATGAATAGTGACACACATTTTATCATTATGTCCACACATAACTCCTATTCACACCCTTAGTTAGGTTAATAACGTGAAATTAAAATTAATCAAAAATTAACGATATTTAGTGCCGAATCCATAATCCTCAGTATCGCTGAGATTAATAGTCACACTTCCTATAGCGTTGAAGTCCAAGTTTAGCCCTCGTCAGCACAGATATGAGAAGGAAGAAAAACAATATGTGTTAAATTAGGGAAATTAGTGTCAAATCCATAGTTTTCAGTTTTGCTAAGCTATTAGGTGACATTTAAAAGGCGTATTCTGTGGGGCTAGGGAGTTCAAATATTTATGCCAAAAGTAAAGTATACCCTATATTTTTACGCCTTTATTGAAACAAGTATTTAAGGGTGAAAGAAAATTCAAATATTTATTATAAATTGATTCTCTCCGTAGGAAGAATGGGCATTTCAGTTAGTATGTCTATAAAACATTGTAATGTAGAAAATTTACAAATATTATAAAATCGTTACAAGCGGAAAAGGTACCGATTTAAGACTGAAACATAACATCAGATATAATGTATCCCCGTCGACTTGCTCAACACATACATTCTCACACATCTTTCTTATTTCTTTCTGTCTTCCGTAATGAGTGTCCTTTTAGTCTGTTGCAATATTCTAGGAATAGTAATTAGCTAACATGCCAGAAATTCACTTTCGTCCATAGTTAGTGTAGGTTTACGAAAGCTTTCACCATTTATCGGATACATTGAAACAATTCTCTTCAGACTAGATCAAATATGAACGTAGGTGGTGTAATATTAGAGACATTTGGAACATTCAATTCAAATCAACCATTTCGTTCAACGAATCCTTGTGAGTTTCAACTATTCTTTCTTCCCCAAGATTTTTTTTATTGGCATTCTTCAAACATACTCATGTTAAAAGTTTTCTTGTACAGTCCGCAGCAAAATACCTGCAACATGAGTATGTAAGTTTATTGTGAAAGGACGAAGTCTTTTGCTCCAAAATAAATGTACAGGGGAGGACGCCGAGGTTCCTCCTGGCGTGATTCGTGCCACTTAGACGTTATGCTGATTTCCTGCACTGTTAGGCGTAATTTCACAATAAATTTATATGCTCATGTTGCAGGTTTTTTGCTGCGGACTGTACGTTTCGTAGGGGTATACCCATCAAGTTTTTTTGGGGGCGTTACCAAGACTTCAGGGGGCTGATTTTTACCTACTAAAAGCGAACTGAAAGTTCTGTTTCAGAATATGAAACCATTAATAACTCACCATGCATAGACTATATTATTATTATTATTATTATTATTATTATTATTATTATTATTATTATTATTATTATTATTATTATTATTATTATTATAAGTTTGTTATATTATAAATTGAGGGAAAGTACAATCACAGGCTTCAATAAACTATTCATAGGAGAGGGAAAAAAATATTTTAGGAAGTCCGATTGTTTCGCTTCGCCTTTATGTGTGTAAAGATACAGACCATCGCACTGAATTTTCTCGCTTTAGCTTCTTCAACTAAATCATATTATGCTGCAAAAAATGAAAGGAAATTATTGAGTTTTACGTCTTACGCTTATGCCGGCTAGGCTAAAGGAGAAGATGATGATAAGAAATAAATGAAATGGCGGAATGAAGAAAGTGGGAGGAAACTGGAGAACTCCGAGGAAACCCACACACACGGTGTTTGTCCACCAGAAAGTTCACTTAGCGGGAACTGGGATCGAACCCGGGACCCCAAGCATCAGAGGTGAACGCTCTACCACTGGGCCACCGTGACCTCATATTATGCAGCAGTTAGTAATTCTGAAACATTCATTTATAAAATACAAACAAACAAAACTTGTTTTCGGAAATATTTGTTAGAAGGAAACTAACTGGCTGTATGGTCTATAGGACCTGGAGGTTCAATGCCGCGTTCACAATTAGGTTCAACAAAACTCAGCCTCAAACATAAACTACAGTTTGAGGACTTTTAAATAATTAAAAAAAATGACTATCATGTAATAGGATTATTTATGAAACATTTGTTGGCTAGATAATCTACGAAATCGCATGAGTTGTATTTGAGGAAATGGTAAATAATAATAATAATAATAATAATAATAATAATAATAATAATAATAATAATAATAATAATAATAATAATGAAACTGCCATTGTAAATATTTTCGTGACAAGTGATTTGCACAAGATTATTTAATTATTGATAACAAATAAACAAAATCTCCCGCATCTCTTTTTTTTCGCAGGAGAAGGAAACTCATCTCCAGGGATGTACTACACCTTGTGACTTTCATTTTCAGCACAAATGGGTTATGCCATATTGTTAGTTTATTAATGAAGTGCGAACAAAATCGCTTAGTATTTTCTGGGAAAATCTCATCACCAAGAATAACTACCCCTTTTGAATTTTTTCGAGACAGAAGTTATGTTATATTAATTAGATAATGAAATTCTTGTTTTCGAAATATGAACAACACTTTTTCGTTATCACAAATATAAAAATTTATCATCTGTAGGCGCTAGTAGAGAGCTTTTAAAAAAAAGGGATGCGGGAGTTTAAATTTTATTATTATTTAATTCTGGCTTAGCAGCACTGTTAGCTTGTGCGACATCGATGTGCGTGGTCGGTGGTTCTTTTCTAGCTGGGAACACTAACATTTTTGGTGCATCATGAGGCAACTGGGCAATTCCCTGAATTAAAAAGTAGTGAACTCCGATTCAGAAAGCCAGAAATAATAGCGCCTGAGCACCGATATGCTAGTTATTCATCACCCAGTTGAACGTGAGCCATTTGGCTGGTCATAGTTTTTTCATAGTGGTAGCGTCAGGAAGTTTAATTTATTATTTTTTTAGCAAATTTCATTAGTACTTCAACACTATCTAACTAAAGAAAACTGAAAGAATGTAATTTCTTTCTTATCTGTTTCACTTGCAATTCGTCTCATCTCTAGGTACTGAAATACTAAAATTTATGTCACAAAAGCCCATGATGTACTCTGGCCGACCATATGGTCGATATTTCAGCCAGTGATGCCACATAATGCTCTATGTATGTGTATATGCAAAAGCATTTCTTCGTTATGGCAATTATTAGTGCTCCCCATGATATTTCTGGCTACGCCACTGATCAGTATTGCACTATTGTATTTGGGAAGTTCGTGGTTATTATAATGTGTTGACGTGGTTTAGATGTTTCCTATCATATATATACTATTATCATAAGTGCATCATTCATCAGCATGACGGCCATCCAGGAATGCCGGCAGCATTTTTTCAATCGGGCACTAAAGACCCAGACACAAGCTAAGTGCGCATTTTGATTCACATAATACATTATGTAGAAGAATTATTATCGACGCACATTGCTAAGTTTATTAACCACAGTAAATAGTAGTGGATGAGTCAAAGCAGACCGTTTATGTTTTGTCACATGTTTCTAGGAAATGAACCTCTTTCGAAAATCCAGGGAGAGACACTTACTTCCTCTTTCCTTCCACTGCAGGCGTCCATAATTCATAGTACTATGGCTAGAAGCATAAAATTTGAAAATGAAAATACCTTGTCCTGAAAACATGTGACAAGAAAAAACTTTTATAATACGTATCCTAAGGGAGGTTAAAAGGGGTTCAAATCTTTTTTCCAAGAATGAAGTATCTCAGAGTATAAGATGAAGCTTTCCATATGAACTTTCCATTAAAAATAACTGAATTTTGTTTAGGCGTTTTCCGAAAATTCCACTCTTACAATAAGGAAAAGAGGGCAATTTCTATTTTACAAATCTCGACTTTTTTTTTTTTTTTTTTTTTTTTTTTTTTTTTTTTTTTTGTGAGACTGCTAAATGTGAGGATTCACTGAAGTTAGCTAGAGGACAGGAATTTGATATTTAAATTCTTAACTAAAAATAAGAGGATACATGATTTCGATGATTCACCTTCTAATAGAGAAGGAGAACAAATTCTATAATGCTCAGTTTTCCGATTTTTTATATGTATAGAAAAAAATCGTGAGTATTTGTTTAAGTTGGACGTAAGAAGTCTGATACGTAAACTTCTAATTGAAGTTAATCGAAAACGTGTTTGAGCATTTTCAAAATTTTGGTTTCTAAAGTGGACAATTTCTAGTAATAAAATGTTCGTCTTTATTCAGAAAACGCTTATTGTGAGGAATCACTTAGGTTGAAGACATAAGAAACTCGATATATAAACATATAATCAAAAATGAGTAATCATGTGTTTCGAACGTTTTGGACAATTCTGCTTCTAAAAAGAAAAAGAGAGAATTTTTACAATATTAAATTTTCCGGTTGTATATTTATTTAAACCTTATTCTTCTCATGTGAAGAATGAGCACCTCTTATTTGTTCTATTATAAGTATTCGTCATTTGGTTTAGTGAACATGTTTGACACCATGTAATGTGGGTTCCCGTCACCACGGCATGGCTTGCCTCAGGTTACGGATCGAGGAGAAGGCTTCTAGATATAGAGGTTAGTTGCAAATGTACTGAGTTGAGTTTAATTTAGTTTAGTGTCCCTTTCAGCAACGAGGCTATATAAGACATGGACCTACTGATTAACGTGGAATCCGAACCACATGAGCTCCCGTCGGGAATCGAACCCGGGTCAAAACCGAACCAAAGGCGCGTACGCTAACCGCTTAGCCACGGAGGAGCTCTGCAAATATACTGAATAAGCAGTCGCGGACACTGCAAGGAATGGTCCTCCAGCTTGGGGATTTGGATAAGGCTAACATCCTCATACTGTAAAAAACAAAAGAAAAAGAAAGAAAAAGAAAAGAAAAGAAAAGAAAAGAAAAGAAAAGAAAAGAAAAGAAAAAAGAAACTTGTTCAGAAACATTCGCAGAAGCATCTGACCAGGACTGATAACTTGGCACGACATCAGCATCCATTTGGCTATAGGGCTACAGAAGTCAATGGAGAGCTTTTGTGAACGCGACATTGAACCTGCTAGTTCCATAGGCCGTAGAATTAGATAGTTAGTTTAATATGTTTAACTAAACACCTAACAACCGAACTTTATTGGGGGGGGGAGACAGGAGTTGGGCAGGTACGCCCCTGCTGTTTCAAGTACAAACTCTCAACTCTGAGTATTGTTGAAGTTTTCAATTTGAGGTGCAAAAATAACATCTTAAGTTCTCTATAATTTTTAATGAGGAATTTGTTATTTGCTAGGTGCATGTGGAGATAGGTAATTATGTTCATGCGTTACACACAAGTGAGAAACACTGGAAGACAAAAACTATACCAACGTTTTGAAATGTATGCTGGATAAAATTATATATTAAAATTTTGCTTGGTTATTTATTGAACTCTACCGTCCCTTTGTAACTCACTTAAATTGTGAACATGGTTGATAATAATAAAAAATATGTAATAAATTAGGCTATATAAATCGGATATTTAATATAGAGTCTTCATTTACCAGCTGTTGGGAAATATGTCCCCATAAATGCTAAAACAAATTTTTACTTAAAATAAAAATTTGATTTATTATTCTTTCGCAACCAGTGAAGCTAGGTTGTTAAATGTTCTCTCAGGAATGCTCAAAAATTCACTTTTTAAGATAAAATTTCCCTAATTTTTTTTTCACTATATATATATAATTGTTTAAAGAGAGCATTATTGCGTATCTATGCATTATTATACTGTGATCATATCTCCACAACATACATTTGTGCTTTTGATCTTTTGTTATTACTTCGCATAGTGACATCCTCAAGCCAGGACCCGGAAGGCTTGTGGAAGGGGGGGGAAGTTTGACATTTTGTGAGTGGGATTCTGGAAAGAATGCCACCGTCTTTCGTCACACTGCCGCAGTGCTTAGTAATATAACATTTGTTGAAAAGCTAAATTTCCTTACATTCTATCTCATATTCGTAAAATCTCCCTTTTTTCCACCTTAAAAAATTGTTTGCTAAATCTCCCTACGCTGCGGGAAATTTCCCTCAAACTAGCATCATTGTTGCAACTAAGACTTATTGTAAATCTGTCAACTTATCGTTCAGAAGATAGGTTCCAACACATGAGAACCCGATTATTGTTATTAGTTGAAAAAAAAAATCTAACTTCTCATAATTGTAAATACACTGAAGAATTCTTCTGAAATAACTTCCAAAATGGAATGAAATTATTTAACTAAATGCGGAAATAAAATTTAGTAGTAATTAGGTTGATCTTGATTCACAGCAAATTATATATGGTGATTTTTAAAGAAAGTTTGCTGTGAGTTTCTAGTGTCAATTGAGCTAGATTAATTTACAATTTTGTTAATAGTTGTCACTGTAATCGATTTTCAATAGTTGTGTAATTCTGAAACTATTTAATAAAATAAATTTCACATATTCATACAAGGTTGTGCTTAGGTGTTTACACGAATATTTTATCAAATATTAAATCATTTGTTCTACCATTAAATTGTAAAATTATAACAATGTAACAATTAAAATAATGTCACAATCATCATCATAGGTATTCTGCCTTTATTGGCAGGTCACATGCCGCAGCTGAGAAGCTTCCATGCTCCACGGTCCTCCGCTAACCTCTTCGTCTTCGCGTATGATCTTTCTGTTTTAATATCATCCATTAATTGTAGTTTCCTTCGCCCCCTCCCTCTCTTTCCCGCCACCATACCCTCTAGGACGTCCCTCATGATACAATTTCTTCTTAGGCAATGGGCCAACCAATTTCTCTTCCTCTTCCTAATAATATCTAAAAGTGTTCTTTTCTCACCCACCATTTCTAACACTCTCTCATTCGTCTTACGATCGACACAACTAATTCTTTCCATTCTTCTCCACACCCACATTTCGAAGGCTTCCAGTCGATTTTCGTCACCTTTACGTAATGTCTACGTTTCCGCCCCATACAGTACAACACTCCACACGAAGCATTTTATGAGTCTTTTTCTCAACTCTTTATTCAAGATCCCACAAAACAGACTTTTCTTCCTCTTAAAGGCTTCTTTCGCCATTCCTATCCTTGCTTTTATTTCACGTTCGCACTTCATGTTATTACAAAGAATACTACCCAGATATCGAAAACTATTCATTTGTTCTATTTTCTCCCCTTGTACTTTTATATTTGAAACAGACCCCTTCGTTCCAATCACCATGGTTTTTGTCTTTCTAACATTTATTTTCATCCCATATTCTTCAAAGCCCTTTTTCATTTTTTCTAACATTTTATTGATTTTCTTTTCAGATTCTGCAAGAAGCACCATATCGACTGCAAATCTTATGCATCTAATCATTCTACCTCCTACCGAAATGCCATCATCATCATGTAGGCTCTTTTTCACTATCTCTTCTAGATAGACATTAAATAGTGTTGCCGAGAGGCAGCATCCTTGTCGAACTCCCCTTCCAATTGCACTTTCGTTCGTCAGTTCTTCCTCTATCCTAACACTTACTTGTTGGTTCATGTATAAGTTTCTTATGAGTCTTCTATCTTTCCATTCCAACCCTATCTTCGTTAGAACTCCAAACAACAATTCCCAATTCACGCGGTCAAAAGCCTTTTCTAGATCAATAAATACAACATACACCTCTTTCCCTTTTTCTTTAAATCTTTTACCGATCGCCTTTAACAACTCAATTGCATCTCTTGTGCCCTTGCCTCTTCTGAACCCGAACTGCTTCTCCTCAACATCTTTATTTGTCCTTTCATATAACCTTCTGTCCAGTATTCGGAGCAGAATTTTAGCTGCATGAGATATGAGACTAATAGTTCTATAAATAATCCTCACATCTCTTTGGGTTTGATTTCTTAGCCATCGGTATCATGATCGTTTTCAGAAAGTCTTTTGGCCATTCTCCTGTTTCATATATTTCGCTGCATAGTCGCAACAATTCTTTCTTTTCCTTGTTTCCTATATTTTTAATGAATTCGATTGGTATGTTATCTATTCCGGTTGCCTTTC
The DNA here is from genome assembly GCF_964235325.1 of Thermobia domestica. Classification (NCBI taxonomy): domain Eukaryota; kingdom Metazoa; phylum Arthropoda; class Insecta; order Zygentoma; family Lepismatidae; genus Thermobia; species Thermobia domestica. Next base: position 68,142,106 of record NC_137456.1, read on the forward strand.
CATTCATAATCTCGGATATAGCCTTTGCAAACTCATCCCGAAGAATACTAAGTCCTTTATCATCCTAGCCTACTGCATTTTCTACTTCAACATTAAGGCTACACGGTCTATCCCTACTCTCATATAAGTCTTCAACGTATTTTTTCCACCTTCCTATTACCTCATTTCTCTCACTGACTACCTTCCCATTCTTATTTTCTACTGCCACCATAATACCCCCTTGTTTCCTCGGAAATTCCATAGATTTCACCTCCTTGTACATTTCCTCATATTTCCCAACTCATTCTAATTCCTCTATGTCCTCGCATTTTCTTTTGTAAAACTCTTTCATCGTTGTGTCTGTTTCTGTTCGTAATTCATTATTTAACTTCCTGTACATCTTTCTGCCCTCTTCTGTATCAACCGGTTTCCAGATCTTCCTTTCCCCCATTTTCTGCAACATCTGCTCTGTAACCCATGGTTACATGTACACAATAAAAAAAAATAAATTTATAACCTACATCACTATTTTACTCTAATGTTGGTCCATATATAAATAGATATCTCGTGCACTATTCATATTCTATAATTCATATTTTACTACTTATAAATAATCCAAGTATGCATGCAATTGTACTGGAAAAAGAATTAGGAAGGTAGTAAAATCTAAATATTCGTGGGAACGCCACCAAAGAACAATTCTAAATAAAGTTAAACTCTATCCATTAAACTCTAATTGCTCCACTGATATTATTTCATCTGCTGTGAATATATCTGATATAATAAGTGTTATTTTTACAAAACAAAACTGGTTCGAAGAACTTTCATTACTATAAATTTGAGATTGAATTTAAAAAAAAAAAAAAAAACATTACATTTTTATTTACCAAGATTTTCATTCTGCCAAAATGTTAATAATTTAAATACATAGTAAAATATTGTGTAGTGTTCGGAAATACAGTCATTTTACAATGTGAAAAGAAACTAAAATAAAACTAACCACAAATCATGTTCGTCCCCTTTTCCATGCTCTCAAAATTCAACTTCTGTCCAGTAAAAGTAATCCGAACTGCACTGTTATAGAACTTCAAAAACGTTATACAGTAGACTATACAGTCCGAGTATACAACGTTATACAATCCGAATATCCGGCTCGCAACTATCCGGCCTCCGTACTATAATATCCGGCCTAGTTTACTTTTATCTTAATTAAATGATCCCAAGGCATTGGAAGCGGGCGTCTGCTACGATCCTATTACTTGTCGTGTGCAGAATATAAGTTGTGACAGGAAAAGAGCAACATTCTGAAATTTGTTCATTGTTTCGTCAGTGTGTAACGGACCTCAGTACAGTACGCTTAGTGCTGTCCCTTATTATAACTGTATAGTACGTACAGTACTGTATTCGTACATTTTTCTTGGGGGTATGCTTAATTTTTTTTTTAAGTGTGCTACAGCGAATTCCGGCTTTTTTGTTATCTGGCCTGCCCTTCCACCCCATTAGACCGGATGTCGCTCGGGAGTCTGCTGTATCTAGTTTTACCTTAATTTTGAAAAATCAACCAAAATAATATTTCAGCTTACGGAACTGCCCGAAAGCAGATGAAACAAGTTATCAATTATGAAGTAGTAGCTTATCTGCTCACAATAATTTTAATGAAATCTTTCTCCAATTTCTTTATTTAATAAATTCTTTTCCATAATTTCAGTTCAATACTTTCTTCGGACTTTACTTATGAAAATTCAAAGGTGTCTAACATACCTTACTTCTGCTAAAATCAGTAAAATCCACAAAATGTCTACAGGAACAGAAATCTCGTACGACTGACTTCAATTTAAGATCACCATCAGTGTATGTAGTCTCAAATCAGGTCCAGACGATCAGCAAATCAGGTGTTCACATGTCTGTTTTCATGGTTACGCTACGTTAAAACATATGGGAATGTAAACTTATACGAGACTATAAATAGCCTATATACCGCCTATTTTTAATAATCATTGGAAGTTTCTGAGTGAATAATTTTGAAAGTATTTATCACAACTAATGATATCGAATATTTAGAATAACAACAATGCTAAAATAATAAAAATTCACAGAATTTAGAAGAATTTCGCTAAATATCTGTACTTCGATGGATAACAAACTTGATGATTATAGTATCACTACGCCCACATAATAAGCTAGTTAAATAATGACCTGACTAACTAGTTGACGTAAAAGAAATCTTGAAAATACTAAATAATTATTATTAATATACGAAATTGGCAACAAAATATGGAAATATTATTTAAAATATTAACACTATAGGAAAAATAAAATATGAGATTCCTCCACTTTTACAGCACCTAGGCTATTTTAGGAGTAGATTTACAGTAAGGTGAAATCCAATCTTCTACTGGGAATCATACCAGATCATATGCACTAGCAGAAGGTTGGCAATAGAACGTCCATTTTTAAAGCGTTTGGATTTTTTTTTCATATGAGCATCATTGTATAACCATTAAAGTTATGCGTTGCTATTGTTAATACTGTATAATCGTCTGAGGGGAGATGAATGGACTAGTACTCTGTAGACATTAGGATTTTTTCCTGGAAACACCGTATATAGTAAATAAACAAACGACGTTGTACTGGTAACACACTACACAACTGAAACACATGTGGCAAGTCTACCACAGGCATTCATGGTTTGATCATTTAATTGATGCTAGAGAAATTAACACAGATTTAGAATGAATAATATGGTCAGGAGATGACAGGAACAAAACTTCTATTTGGTTATTATAATTACTTCGAACACTTTTGGTTTAATAATAAATGAGTAAGTAAATAACAATAAGATTATAAATAATTTTAGAGTTAACTAGAACATTCTATCTTCCTGGGCAATTAATAAAAAAAAATTAACACATAAAGTTCAACTCTTCACATGATTTGTAAAGGATTGAACTCTTTATACGCAAATGTAGTAATTTCTACGTTAAAATTTATTGAGATGTCAACAACTAGATTCCATATTACAACGACATACTTTGTATCGTTTAATAATTACCTGTACCTTGGGCAGAAAGTGCTCATACACAAGCACTATACCTGATATAGTGTTAATTTAAAAATAACAAAAGAAGAATGTTTTTTTTAATATATGTAAGAAATAGACATTATTGTATAATTCGTTGCTATGTAGTTGTTGATAGTTACCTAACAAACATGTACGATTGGAAGACAGTCTATGTGCATATTCGTTCATAGAGAAACAACGAATAAAACTGTTTAATACGTATCACCGTTTTGTAATTTTAGTATAAAAGGTGAGAATACAAGTAAATGTACTCACAGAAGATATTTTGAGGTGTGAATAATTACTACCACAAAAACTTGACTTAAATTATTAGCCGAACCAGGTTAACGATTACCTTTGAGTGAATCGTTGTAAAAATTTTGGTTTACCTCACCCGGGAACTTGTAAATTCAATTCCCGAAGTTAAGTAAGGGTGAATTTACTTCTGCAAAAAAGTTAATGACTACGAACTTGACAAGACTGAGAAGTGGTAGAATAATCTCAAGAAATATGAACGGGGAAACAATGGAAAAAGAAATCAGTGATAGTGATAATGGTGAACAAAGTGCAGCACCAGGAATGACACTAGAAGACCGAATATTACTACTCTTACAACGGCAAGAACAAAGCCGAAAAGAAGATATGGAAGCCATAAAGCAGACGATGGAGCAGAAGTCAGATGAGACGAAACAATTTATTCTTCAGGCGATGAATGACATCACCTCGCAGTTTGACGAAAAGTTAAAAAGAATATCTGAGGATTGTCAAGATAGTCACAGCCATCTAATCCAAGAAGTCAGTGGTGTAAAAAGGGATTTAGAAGCAATAGAATCTTCTGTACGTCAACAAAAAATCCAGGTCACGGATAACTCCAATCAGATACGTGCGAACACGCAGTTGATAGCTATCTTACAAGAGGAAATTAGGACACTACAGATCAAAGACAACAAGTACCCCAACAACACGAGTAATGATCGTGTGGAATTCCCTTGTTCGCCAGAGATGACCTCGCCTTCACCCGTATCTGATGAGGACATTATTTTGGAAGAAAATCATCCGAGGAGTTCAGATGGGCGGAAAAGAGACGGTGTAACTACACATCACGCCATAGGTAGGAATTGTCACTCAAGAAGAACACGGAATGATAAAAGGAAGGTAAAGTTAAGCGTAAAGATGAGTGAAATACGTGCCATGAGTAAGTTCAGTGGTAAGTGTAATGAGAATGCTACTTCTTTCCTAGAAAAATTTCAGGATGAGTGCAATATAATGTGTATAGATAGATCACAATATATGAAATTAATCCCTCGTTTATTACTCCCACCATGTTCTTTATGGTTTAAAGCAGTACGAGATCACGTTAGTACGTATGAGGAGTTTAAAGCAGCGCTAATCGCAAATTATGAAAATGACTTTTTGCTTGCAAATAGAGATGCCACGATTAGAAACCAACATTTCAATCCTCGTTTGCACAAATCCGTTGTCGAGTTTGTTGTAAATACATACAATGAATTAAAAGTCGTAAATCCATTGCAATCAGAATCTAGAATCATAGCATCAATTCGAAATTTGTTACCGTTCAAGTTACAACAGATCCTGTTTTCTACACAGTGTATGAGTTTCAACCACTTATTAATGCTTGTTCAATGTTATGAAACTCAATACCATGCTCTGAATCAACAAGCAGGAGTAGGTAAAAGTAAAAATAATTCAGATCATTTTGTACCTGTTCGGAATCTAAATATCCGTAGTGTGAACGATACGGAGCACAACATAAACCGAGTAAATTCAAGCAACCAGAACGAGCAAAATAGGCAAAGATATGTTGGGAATCCACCTAACCTAACCAATCGTGACAATAATTATGTCAGATCACTCAACCGAAGTAGACACAAAAACAATCGAAATACATGGCGAAATTCCAGGAATACAGCAAACTACGTGGACAGACGTAATTGGAGGTCAAGAGATGGCACTTCGTATCAAAATCAGAATCACGACGCAATACATGTACAAAATAGTACGGAACCTAATCATGATTGTGCAGTACAATGTACTTTATTAGAATCATATGCAAATACGAATTTAAGCTGAATACAGTTGATGAAGTAAGGGTTAAATCCATATTAGCTATAGATTTTCATTAACATTTATTTTATTTTTATTCAATTTAATTTTCTTTAATTCTCATTAACCAATGATAATTTTCAAATGATTTTAATTCTCTCTTGTTAATGTGAAGAATTATAATTCGATTTGTGATTGATTAAAAGCAAAGGTTATTTATATTATATGGATCTGTGTTGAGAATTTGTTGTCAAAGATTATGTTAAGAATAAGGTTCATTCTATTAAGCTATTTATCCGACGACTGTCTTTATGCGCTACCTTACATTTTACTCGAATAAGATTCTTCTATATTCTGACGCTTTATCAATACAATGTATATTTTAAAACATCATCTAATGTAGTTATTATATAATGCGCCCTGGAAAGATCAAACATTTTTTCCTTAACATCACCGTTTGTAATAATGATTGAAACTGTTAATCATTGAGATTTATGTTTTAAAAAGTAATTTGCCTTTTACCGATTTTGACTTCGCACCCTTCATTGATTAGATTATTAAGCGACGACGTTTTTATAATAAAATATAAATGATAATGGAAGGAAAGATTTATTATAAATGTATCTATATATATGAATGAAAATAAATAATGTTATATATGCGAGGGTCGATCAAAATGTAAAGGACGTAATTATGGAATATTGTTCTTATAAACGGACCAGTGGTTCTTAAATATAAAAGCCAAGCTTCCTTGTAACTTTTATATTCAGTCCCATCGTCGGGCGACATTTTTATACAACGAGATACTTTGTATCGTTTAATAATTACCTGTACCTTGGGCAGAAAGTGCTCATACACAAGCACTATACCTGATATAGTGTTAATTTAAAAATAACAAAAGAAGAATGTTTTTTTTAATATATGTAAGAAATAGACATTATTGTATAATTCGTTGCTATGTAGTTGTTGATAGTTACCTAACAAACATGTACGATTGGAAGACAGTCTATGTGCATATTCGTTCATAGAGAAACAACGAATAAAACTGTTTAATACGTATCACCGTTTTGTAATTTTAGTATAAAAGGTGAGAATACAAGTAAATGTACTCACAGAAGATATTTTGAGGTGTGAATAATTACTACCACAAAAACTTGACTTAAATTATTAGCCGAACCAGGTTAACGATTACCTTTGAGTGAATCGTTGTAATATGCGACAAGTCATTACTGTTCAATACAATCTCCAAAGTGGCACAAGCATTTGTCTCATATGCAAAACAAAATCGGGGTCCAGAGAATGAAAAAACACTTTTCACAACGTCTGAACCTCAAGGTGAAACAGGTGTGAAACTCACTCGGGACCAAATTAGAACTGCAGGGGATATGTGGTTTTATTTCTCAAAGTTTAGCCTGTGTTAGAGTTGCCGAATGGGAACGAGTATTGTCATTCAGAAGGATGACACCAGCAGAAAGGAGTCCAGGACGTTTGCGGCGAATTGCAATAACATGTAGCATTGACTTTCCCCTTTCTCCAAAACTGTGAGTTATTCTCTTGGAATCCTAAAAGACAGTCACAAGAACTTTATGCAGATCGTGGAACCTTAAATTATTTTCTCATAGTGGACGTGGTATGTTTCTATTCTATAAACGTTCGTATGAATTCTGAAGGGTAGTGATGAAGAAGCTCTCATCTTGAGTCACAATACCAAGGAGAAAGTTGTTCCCTATATTGTGGTACCGGGACAGATAATCCAGGTAAAGGGTCATACACATGTTGCAATGTTGTTCAGGGAGTTGTCGTAGGACCTTCGTGTAACCCAGTGTTTTGTGGGTAATTTTGTGTTCAGTCCCAATGGAAATGTTCAAATCAGGCTGCTTCACGAACCTTGATTCCATGGTTGGACAACACCAGCGGATTCACTTTGTCAACCAGAGTTGTATCACTGACAAGAGACAGGCCACTGGTCCGACCTTAATCGAATATGCTTAGTCGTCCTTCAGGAAACAGTGTGCGCAACCTTCGCACTATTTGCACTGGCATTACAGAGTCACCATAAACAGCAACTGACTTTCTGTGGATGCCAATAAGAGCAAGGCCGTTTGTTCACTCATACCGGATCACAGAACGAATCTTTGCTATACTCTACACCGCCAATTGTTACGCCATGAATCGCTACTCCTTATGGCCAAGTTACGTTTGTCACTGTATGACTCATGCTAATCACGTGCCGCACATGCTCGGTTGCTCGCATGAACATTGCAGGTAAATGTAGAGGAAAGATGAAAGAACACATTGCTACTATCATGTCAATTATGGGACTCGTACTGTCTCCTAACAAATAAATAAATAAATAAATAGGGTAACGTTTTCTTTCAACAACAGACGTATTACCGTTGTAGACTCCGGTTCTCTAACGCCCCGGAATTCTTGTCTGCTCTGACTCACAAGTTGACAGAGACTGACTCTCAAGCCTTAATACGTCCTATCACTGCGGATGAATTTTTTTCTGTTCTTCGAGGAACCAAAGGCCGTAACTTTCCTGGAATTAACGGTCTGAGCTTTGCTTTTTATAAACGTTATTGGTCTTTTCTTAGCCGTACACTAGTTTCCCTGTTTAACGCATGGTTATCTGGGGACACCTTTTCTCAAAACACAGCTATTGTGGTACTCCTTCCAAAGTCCTCCACTGAGCGATTCGTGACCGATTATAGGCTGCTGTCCTTATTACCAGTGGACCTTGTATTTGCGAGATAAGTTCCCTAACCTGAGTGATGCTAAGATTTCAGCGGGAGTGTTTATTGGTCCCCAAATTAGGAAATCAATGCTTGATGATAGCTTTGACAGCAAGTTAAACAGTGCTGAGTTAGCTGCCTGGACAGCATTTAAGTGTGTTGTGCGCAACTTTCTGGGCAATAACAAAGCTGAGAGTTACACAGAAATCGTACAGGACATGATACAGAAATACAAAGAGTTGGGTTGTAGGATGTCTTTAAAAATCCACTTTTTGCACTCCCACCTCAGCTTCTTTCCTGCTAACCTAGGTGCTCTCAGCGACGAACAGGGGGAAAGATTCCACCAAGATATAATGGCAATGGAGAAAAGGTACCAGGGACGATGGGATCCTTCAATGATGGGGGACTATTGTTGGGGTCTTGTTAGAGAATGCAACATTTCTTACAAAAGAAGGAAGTAGTGTACGTTTTTGTAACCCAATGGAAGTTTCATATATTGTGATAGTTTTGATTGTCTTTTCATGACCTTTTGGTACATTTGTATTATTGTTTATTGTACATTGTCACACTTGTAAATTATATTGTATTATATTTTATATATGTGTTTGTGGTAATAAAGCAAAACGTTTTACCTCAACTTAAGAGATCTGAAAGCATTACTATAAGGTGCAATAAACAATACACACAGTATACATACAAACATATTTATTTCTCTAGAAAGAATAAAGCGATTATTACGAAACTTGGAGGGTTTGTTAAATATGAATCAAAGTATACTTAGGTATAATTTCTATGTTAGTATATGCAAGGGGACAAGATCTTGGGGTGTAAAATAAACGAAAAGGGAAATTTTTGAGGGATTTTCCCGAAAATCCCTCTGTTACGGAAAAATCGTACGTGATGGAGAAAAACCGAGTGCATATTCGAATTCAGCGCGAAAAGTTCCTTTAAGAACAGGTATTTCCTTTTATGTAACAAAACCTTTGTTAACTAGTGTACTTGAAACCTTCACCAGATGTGTCCATGGCTTTGACAAAGTTTTTCATAAGTCCTAACTTGATATGAAGTGGCGGTAGTAATATCTTATTATGATCTATTAAAGGAGCGTATTTGACGTTGCATTCTCCAGGTACGTAATTCACTCTAGGTTCCCATTCCTTCACTTCATAATGTTTGTCATCAGCTCGGCTATCCCATAAACATAAAAAACATTGGTACTTCGTGTAACCGCACTGCAGTCCTAATAAAATACCAACTACCTTGAGATCACAACATATTTGCCAACAATGGTCCTTGTAATTTATAAGATTTAGCAAAGTTGACATGGTGTCATAGGATTCCTTAATCTTCACTGAGTGCGCAAGTGGTATAGAAGGTTTTTTATTTCCATTATGTAAAAGGACAGCTTTAAGGCTGACCTTTGACGCGTCGATAAATAACCTCCATTCTTCTGGAACGTAAGGAATTCCTAGCTCCGCCATCAACCCATTTATATCCGTACATACGCACACATTATCTTGCATTAAGAAATAGCTTGAAAATTGAACATGCCTTTTCCTGTACACTGATATGTTCGTTTCTGCATCCAATAAGTTCCACTGCTGGAGCCTTGATCCCAGAAGTTTCGCCTCTTGTTTTGTCAGGTGCAAATCACGGACTAGGTCATTAAGTTCACATTGCCGGATGAAATGTGACTCGCGAACACAGTCAGGGATGAACGTTCGATCCTTGGATGTACATGTTGATGTCGATGGTTCATCAAGGTCATGATGATCATCAGAGTCTTTTGGCCATATCTCTTCCCAGTTGGTAGGGGGCTCGGGAAGTGGAAGTTCATCCCCGTGCGGAATAGGTCTAATTGCAGATTTAACGTTGGGATAACTTATTGTGTATTTGCTTTTTTTAGAATGTCCCTTAACTACTGTGAGACAAAAATAACAATCATCCAGATGGTTGGTGGGTTCTCTCCACACCATTGGTACAGCAAATTTCATGAACCTCCGTTTCCCTTTGGCCCATGCAAGAAAAGTGACGTAGCACGACGCACAAATTATGTTGGGTGCCCAAGTTTTGTCCTGATCTCCCACACGACATCCGAAATATTTATAATATGCTAGTTTTACCGATGGCGTAATGGATCTACACTGTCCTTTAACTACAAACTGGCCACACACATAACAAAAACTATTTGGTGAGTTAACACACAAACGCCGTCCTCTTGACGCCATTGTACTGATCACAAACTAAACTTCTGGTCTTAGTTGGGTATAATGCCGTTAAGATCAAACATGAAAGCACTCTTAGCAGCAAAGACAACTTTGAAAGTGAAGTAGTGTTAAACCACACGTCAATATAAAAATGTACCAAACTCCCTCACCAGGTGTCAAGAACACAAGAAAGAAAGAAATGCGCGGGGGGAGGGGGGAAACGATACCGTAGTGGAAAATTCAGACTGCATTAGTTCATTGTTGTCAACAATGAGCCTGTATTCCATTCCTTCTTTCTTTTGCATTCTGTTACATTTGATAACAAATATTGATAACCATTTCATGAACAAAACGAAAAAACTTGGAGAATTGTATATATATGTATTAAGATATACATATACTGTACGTTTAAAAAAATATACGTTGGAAGTATTTACAGAGAGCAATACAAGTGTGTTGTTGACTATTGTAAATATTCATTTTTATGTCTGTGTTTGTAGTAATAAAGCAAATCGTTTTTACCCCAACTCAGGAGATCTGAAAGCATTACTATCAGATGCAATAAACAGTGCACACAGTATACATACAAATATATTTATTTCTCTAGAAAGAACAAAGCGATTTTTACGAAACTTTTAGGGTTTATTAAATATAAATCAAGGTATACTTAGGTATAATTTCTATGTTACTATATGTAAGGGGACAGGAGCTAGGGGAATAAAATATCTGAAAAAGGGAAATTTTTGAGGGAATTTCCCGAAAATCCCTCTGTTACGGGAAAACTGTACCTGATGGAGAGAAACCGAGTGCATATTCGAATTCAGCGCAAAAAGTTCGTTTAAGATCAGGTGATTTTTCTCATGTAACAAACAAAAAGTTTAAATTTGTTAACTAGTGTTATTTACGAAAGTTCTTGCTGCCAGACTCCGTCCTATTATTCAGCAAAACATTAGCCCGTATCAAGCTACGCTACATGACTCGCATAACATCCAATATACGCTTCGCTCCCTGCAAGATCTATTTGTGTATTATCACCTTCGCAATGTTCCCGCTGGCGCACTCGCAGTGGATTTAGCCAAAGCTTATGATTCAGTAGACCATCAGTTTCTTCATCTGACGCTTGATTCTTGGGGTTTTCCCACTGTTTTTCGCCAGGCAATTCATAATATATATGATCAGGCTCAGTTCCGCTTGCAAATAAATGGACATATATCCCCAAACATTTCTTTATGACGCGGACTGCGCCAGGGGTGCTGTCTTAGCACCGTTCTTTTTGCTTTGGTTTTAGACCCGCTTCTCCATCGTTTGGCCATGTTGTCTTCGAATGGACCCTCCTTGTTCCGCAGTCAAAACATTTTTGGGTATGCTGACGATTTGACCATAACCGGAGTTGATCCTGTCTGACTACAGGGCGTGTTTCCTGTACTGACCCGTTTTTTCCCGATGCTCGGGTTTGCAGTATAACGATAGGAAAACACAGGTGTTGTCTTTTAATGGTTTCCAGTTCCCAGAGGATCCTTTGGTTTCTCCGGCCTTACCGCATGTCACTTCACTAACTATTTTAGGCATCCCCTTTACGTCTAACCCAACTCCCAACTATGATGAAGTATGGGCTCCCCTTTTAACGCAAATTCGTAAGTAAGTGTGTGTGTTCTATTCACAGCATTTCCGTAGGCTCCATTTACTTCACCGTATCCATTTTATCAATATTTTTGTTGTGTCTAAATTGTGGTGCAGAGCGTGTGTTTTTCCTTTCCCAGAAATTTATTCCAAACGATTTGAATCCTTATTCCTTTGGCATATTTGGCGAGGTTTTTATTTTCGCATTCCCCGTAAAGTCCTTTATTTGCCTCGTTCCGCTGGCGGGTTGGGCTTAGTCAATATTCGTATCAAATGCCAAACGTTGTTTATGGCTAACACTTATGCGGCTCTCTCATCTCCCAGCTCTATCACCAATCACTGGGTAAGTTGTTTTTGGAAGGATTATGGTCAACCGCAAAACCTTCCTTATATTCAATTCGTTGATCAGTGCCCGGCATATATCAAGACGTTTATCCGATATTGGAATTATTCCGGGATGTTCCTCCACCCTCAACAACACAATGCGCGCTCGTTATATAGGACCCTCACCGCGCACTCTTCCTGTAGCACTATTTTACGAGTTCCTCAGCTGTATCCACACGTAGATTGGCCGCAGGTGTGGTCTAATATCTCGAACCCTGTCATACCCAAGTACATGCAGGTTTTGTGGTTTCAGGTAGTACATCAACTTCTCCCGACACGGGCGCGTCTCTATGAGATTCAACGAGCCCCCGATGCCTTGTGCGAGCACTGCCAGCAAGAGGACACATTAGCTCATCGATATACACACTGTGTCGGCTCGCAATCAATTTGGCACACAATGCAGGAGGTGTTGGGACGCATCACCCGTCGCCCGCCTTCACACTTCACGGTGCAATTTATGTTATTCCCTGATTTTCATTTTTATCCCCCCACTAAACATCGAGCGGTGCTGTTTCTTGTTGCCAGCAGTCTCGTATATTTTCGGCGCTTCACAAGCTTGTTAGATGCACGCACGTATTTCGAATTTTTTAAACGTACACGTCGAAAGTTATATACCCCCGACAGGGACCGGCACTTTTTAGCCGGTTTTTAGAAGTGGTTTTGCAATAATGCACATTCCTCTCTTTAAGACTAGCAAAAGGCATTTTTTGTGACATAATATTCTTATGTGATATATAGTATATGTGTTATTATGTAATATAGTAAGCAGGTTTCAGCCTCCTTTTGTACTTAATTATGTTTGGCTCCCGTGGTTGTGTTTCCAATTTGTAATTTATGTAAGGAAATAATAAAACTGATAGTGTAGCGGTAACGTAATGGAGTTACGATTAATACAGCTGTCCAGCAGAGGTTCGAATCCTGTTCACGGCAGAGTTACATTTTTTACAAAGTGATAATGAAGAATCGATTTCTCATATTAGACGTGCAATGCTTAACAATGTGGAAGCAATCACCTTTATCATGATAGAGACGATTTACGAATGTTGGTTGGGAAAGGGCAAGGGATTTGCCAGGACATTCGAAACACTTCATTGATCTAAAGTAAACACTTTTCGTGTTATCGTTCTCAGAAAGTAGTGTTACAACATTTGTTGAACAACGTTTGGGTAAAGCAATCGGTGGTGTAGTGGTTAAGTACCAGACTTCCAAGCTGAAAATCTGGGTTCGATTCCCCGCCAGGTAGTATAACTTTTTCACATAAAATAATGGTTGCAAACAGAGATTTATCATCTGTTGAAGAACTTACAAAGCACCACTGGCGAGAATTCGAATAAACAGTATGTGCGTTCTTCATCATACACTGTAATGATAAGTATGTTCCATATTTATATTTGTCCCTCTCTCTCTCTCTCTTTCTTTCTTTCTTGATGTCTCCTTATGCTGTCGTTGCATCTTTCCCTTCCCCCACCTCTCTCTCTCACGTACATACTCACATCATGTGTGTGTGCATGTTCCAAAGTTGAAACGGAGCAAGAGACCGATAGACCTGATCTGGAGACTGTAATTGATTGGCAACTTCAGCGTCGAGTTTTTCGTGCTCTGGGGATAACATCTCCAGTCCTGGTCATCTCTGAAAGAAATACTGTTTAAACGCATGGGAATAAGCAAAATATCTTTTTTATCATCTGGGTTATCGAGTCTCAGTCGAATTACCGGTCACTACGGGTTTGAATCCTCGACCCAATGGTGGTCCATAAGCTAACCAACATCATCCGACTAACAGTATGATCCGTTTTGAGCTCTAGCGTGTTCATTCTATCTGTGCAAATTACAACGTTATATTCGCAAGAGATGAAAGTGATGCTGAATGTTAGGAACAGATAAATCTTCGGAAAAGACTAGAAAATTGCAACCTCTTTGGTTATTTGGAAACAAAATTTTATTTATACTAGTTCGACACAAATTTGTTTCCATCTTATAATTCAATGTGAATTATTCCACGTTGAAATTTGAAACATCTATTCGTCTACATCTATAAGGAACATCCAATTTTCCATTTGAACATTTGTAACTTTTCATTATGATAGGGTTTGGACTTTTTATATAGGATATTTGTGATTTAAAAAGCAGTAAAATAGCACTCGTTCAATTTTATCTTTCTTTCTTTCTTTTCTTTCTTCTTTTTTGTTCTCTTTGCATTAGTGCTCTATAATAGAAGATATGATCTACGCTACCTACTGGGTTTATTAGAATGTAGTTTGCATCACTACGTCCAACGAACACTACTGAATTTACAACCAAACCAAGCGGAAACAAAGCATGTGTTAAACTGTTGACATTATCTTAGATGTGTCTGTGGGATGTACAGTTCTACTGGAAATTCAGTATGTTATCTTTTTTGAAGGTGACTTAGTGATTGTTTCAAGAATCCTATATATATTCGAATTGTCCTGAAAAAAAAATATAAAAGAAACGTTATTTCTATATTAGTGTTGGATTTCTGGTAACGGAACTTTATGATGTTAGGTACTTGTCTTACTAAGTTTAAAATTCGAAATTTTTATGTTCTCCCTTTTCTTTTCTTCTTCTTCTTCTTCTTCTTCTCCTTCTCTCTTTCTTTTTCTCTCTGCCTCATTTCTGAACCTCTGTGTAATAGACATCCATTGGTTTCAATTTTTCATTGTTTGTGTTTCAGTTTCTCCCTAAATTAACTTATGAATCGTGTTTCGTCTCGGTTTTGTTGTTTCATTTTATCGATACCAATACATGTGTAGTTTGAAATTAGAATTGCATTCATGTTGTTAGCTAATTTTAGTATGGGAGAGAAGAAAGGAGGAGACGATTATGGGATAAGAAGGTGTATATTGGGTGGCCTACCTGCACGGCGTTAGGTGTCGCAATTTGTTTGATGCAGAGTGTACAAGTATACCGAATTTCAAGTTATTCTAATTCCAAGTACCTAAAACATGAGATTATAGGTCCAAAAAAGACCCATTTAAATAACAGAGGAAAATTCTTCATGCTCTCTTTAAACTCCCCCCAAAATTAAAAAAGATTCACTTTTGGCAATTTTCTTGTCGGTTAGTCCCGGAAAGCTAAAAACATGCAGAATTTCAACTTTCCACGTCAACCGGAAGTACCCCTTTAATTTATGTCAGTTCATGTAGTTTTATATATACAGTAGTTAAGATAATTCAATAAGGTTTTTGTCGAAACGTCCTCTGGCAGACACCTCAGACTCCTACCTAACGTGATAGTAAAAGCCGTTTATGCACTAAATAAATCTAACAATATACATAAGAAGAATTTGCGCTTACATCATTTGCACTCTGAATAAAAGGTAGCATGATTAGTGATTTGTGAGGAATATCAGTATTTAATTTATTTAGAGGGTGACAAGTTCTGATACACGGATGTCATTGAGCATAGCATTCCCATTTATCCTGATAAACGAGGTACAAGTATAACTCAGAAACCGTATCTCTTACAGAAAGCGGAAGTAGAAAATCAAATTGACAAAATGTTAGATCAGGAAATAACTTCTCCAAGTAAGAGTCCTTGGAATTTTCCCATACTGATAGTGTCAAACTTCTCAGCCCTATAGTAGACTTTCGTTTAACTAAAAGTTAGTCATACTGCCAACTTTCCACTTCCTTTAAAACAAATAAGCCATTTACTTACCATTGTAATGTTGTTAATCCATTTACCAAAGGTAGTTCTGGATCCTATTTCCAACGTATAGCTTCATCTTCCATTCAGAACGCATCAATATTTCACCGTCATTTCTGCAATCTAAATTTCCTTTTGTAATTGTGGGCTCACGATACTGAATCACTGAATCTACTTTTTAAGGGGAAAAAATTTCTTATAATTTCTTATTTTTGACCTTGCACGTCGGCTTCTGATGATCTAAATCAGTGGGTCCCAATCTGGACGGGAGTGGGGTGGGGTGAAGAGCTAGTAAGGACGCAAGCAAATAAACTTTGATATTGTGAATACAGCTTCACTTGTAATGACCCATTGGAGTACAATTTACTTTAGCAAACGTTATATAGACACTACACGTGTGATATTTTGTCTTTATCATGGAAAGGATGGAGTAGGTCGTGAAATACCCAGGATTATTTATGAAGGGGGTGCCAGGTGAATAAGGTAGGCGTACTTTTAGCTATGGACTACACTGATTTTCTTATACGTACCAATACGTAGCTGAACATTGCACCTAAAGCTAAGCAGAGACGGAACTAAAGGCAACAGGTAATTAGATGATTGACTGTACATCAACATAGTTAGGCAAATATCTATATAGTAAAATATGGTCCATACTCATATCCTATAGATGCCCATAGGATATATAGGAGTAGTAGGGACCGACGTATATTGCGCCGAGTCAGCAAAAATTTTCTCGATTCTGATTGGCTGAGAGAGGTCACGTGACGTTAGGCCCCGCCCACGCGGGAAATTCAAATTTTCAGGTCACGTGGTATGACGTCATGAGTCACCCCGACCTCACCAGGGGTTTTTGAAATTTGTTCCCTTTTACGGGTAAGATGTGTGTTTCTGATTGGTTGATAGCTGTCACGTGATTTTAGACCCTGCGATATTTGAAATTCGTTCCCTTTTACGGGTAAGATGAATCCTGTACCTTGAATTTGATTGGTTGATAGCGGTCACATGATCTTAGACCCTGGGTTTTGAAATTTGGGTATCCTCTTTGATGAGTACTTTGGTACTACGATACATGATCTTAGACCCGCTACACGCTGAACAGGTCACATGGTATGACGTCATGTTTTACCCTTGCGGGGAAATCCATTACTAATTCGTTTCCTTTTACGGGTAAGATGAGTGCTTTGGTACCTTGATTCTGATTGGATGATAGAGATCACGTGATTTTAGGTCCTAGGATTTTTGAAATTAGGGTGTCCTTTCTGATGTATACTTTGGTATCTCGATTCTGATTGGTTGATAGAGGTCACATGATTTTAGACCCATCACACGGTGAACAGATTACATGGGAAAACCCCTCACTCATTTGTTTCATTTTATGGATAAGATGAATGTTTTGGTACCTCAATTTTGATTGGAGGATAGAAGTCACATAATCTTACCCTCACCCCAATGCTAGACATTCAGAGTGGTATGACAGTGATCACCCTCGACCTGGATTTTTTTTTTAATGGTTATCCTTTTTGGTACCTTAAAGTTCCCGTGGAGGGTTCAACCCATCCTTAAATAACCCTTTTATGGTATGATATTGTACTGAAGTTTACATTAAATATTATCGTTCTCTCTTTGACAGATAAGATGATTACCAGCTTTTTTTTACCTTGATGGAGATCCTGTCCTTGAATTAGTAGCCTATGTCTCTGGAAGTAACAATGGTGAAAGAGGGGTGTCGCTTGTAGATTTCTTATAACACATTGTTGTGAGTTTAAGCGATTTTTTAAACGCTCAGTAAGCGCTTCATTAATGGAAACAGTGTTGCCAGATTTTTTTAACCTAAACTGCTCCGATTCTTTTCGAAACGGTTCCGCAGAGTGCAAGAAATTTTAAACTAAAAATTTTTCGAACTAAAAAAAAATTTGTAACTAAAAAATTTTAAAACAAAAAATTTTCGAACTAAAAATTTTGAAACAAAAATTTCAAAAAAATTCGAACTAAAAAATTTAAACTAAAAACTTTCGAACTAAATTTTCAAATCAAAAAATTTTCGAACAAAAAATTTTCGAACCCAAAAAAAATTCGAACTAAAAAAAAATTAAAAATTTTTCGAAAAATATTTTAAACTAAAAACTTTCGAACTAAATTTTCAAATCAAAATTTTTCGAACTAAAAATTTTAAAAAAATTTCGAACCAATTTTTAAAAATAAGTTTCGAACTAAAGATGTAAACCACATTTGAAAATTTTCAAATTAAAAATTTTTCGAACTAAATTAAAAATCAAATTTTGGACACTAAAAAAATTCTTTAATTATTTTTCGAACAAAATCATGTAAACCAAATCTTGAATATATTTTCCACCTTAAATTTTCAAGATTACCATGATTTGAAAACAAGTGTTCAGGGTTTCAAGAAATAATAAAACATATTTTTTTTCAACTTGTTGTATTTTAACGAAAAGTATGTGCTCTTCCTATACATGTTTATTAACATAATAAATACAGGATCTAATTAATGAATATGTTGGACGCGTCATCATCTTCGAATCTTGTAGACGTATCCTGTAAAGAAAAAGAAGAAACGACTGATTACTTTATGAATTCTCTTTTTTTCTGAAACAATAAAAATGAGTCAATATTGATAAGAGAGAAATAAAACTTACTCGTAAATGATGGATCTGTTTAGGTTCATCTTCCTCCTCGGGTACAGGATCACTGCATTTTTTTCACCGATGGATGTTTATGAACTCTTCTGGGTACTGCATTTTTCTAGGTGTTGCTCCTTTATGGTCAAGGTTCCTCCTTGGATACGAGATAACTGCATTTTCTTCCACTGATGGTTGTGTTGATGGTTTATGAACTCTTGTGGGTACTTCATTTTCTTCTTGGTGTTGCTGCTTTGTGGTTAAGGAGTGGAAAAAGGAAAAGGAAAAAAAGAAATGGCGGCCTTATTGGGTGTTTACAGTTTTTTCTTTTTCATCTTCTTTTTCCAGTTCCATCTTCTGTTTTTTAACGTACCCGTACGGAACCGTATCATAAGAATTGATTTCTTTAAATCGACGTTTTGTGTACTGGATACTGTACATTTTTTCTTCTTTGCGTGTGACGATGGTATGGTCTTTGGTTCTGCATATCTTATGGGGGATAGTGATGGTGACTTGTCCACGGCATTGATTTGTAATCATTTCTTTTAGCGTGTTGAAATTTAATTGTTGTCCTGCATTGTAATTTAATGTAAATCCTCTAATTTTACATATGTAACTGGTGACGTTGGTATCCGGATTGTATATTTCTAGGCTGTAATTTTTTGGTCCTCCACTGACAAATGTCTTGATGTATGCTCGTGGTCCGTAAGACTCCATCTCATTCGATAAGCATCCCAAGTACGTTGAAGGTTCAATGGTTGGCTCCCCGGGCTTCTCCGTAAATATTACAGAATCCGTGTCGAAATATAAAACACGTTCCTGCAACATTTCCAGGTACTTGTACAGTTCCAGACGTGCCTGACATGTTGTAAATGCACCTAACACGACATTGGTGTTTCGGTTTTGAACAGGCACATGTTCATTGTACTCCCAGAACGCATACAACATCGTATCATTGATGGGTACAATTTGATGGAGTTTAATGTCGGGGGAAGTGAGTTTTTCATAAAATTCTTCCGGCCGATCAATAATTGTGGTCTGGCTAAAGTTTGATCTTTGCGAAAGTTTTCCCCAAAGAGCATTAAGACAAAGCTTAGATAAGCTTCTTCGTGTAGGATTATTTTCAATTTTGGACCGATCCAATGCAATACCTTCACGCTCCAGGACGGTTTGTATGAATTTTGATTTGTCTTCTTCGGTCACACAGGAACTAGGCCAGCCAGACGCTTCCATTTTCGATTTTAAAAATGTATTGATATATTCCGTGAACAAGCCACCTGTTTTCGTGATGGGATCATATTGTTCAATGTCATAATCCCAAATTTCAAAAATTTCCACTGGTTGATATCCTAATTCTATTGCTTTCTGGATTTCATATGATACCCATGTTCCAGTGAGGCACCGCTCCTGGTCGTTGTGTGTACACGTTGCTGTAGGGTCTGGGTTCATTTCTTCGGCACACGCAGCACACAGTGGAAACAGTAGTTTCTTGTTACATCGGTAAGGCAGGAGACCATGATAAAGATGGCGACTTGGTAATATCGTCATTTTGATTAGACCATTGACTTTATTTATTGGTGGTATATTTTCATCACCCTGTAGATAAATTCGTGGATGGCCTACAGGGTATTTAGCACACTTATTTACATAAGGATAAAGTGAGACAATATCGAAATATTTTATTACTTCCCCCGCTTTTTCGTCGACTTGGTGGTACAATTTCACGCAATTGGTCCTTCCTCCAAAAAAACTATCTCTTGGATTTAATGGTCTGCGGTTCATGTACGGGTGATTCTTCAGATACGTCGCCATTGCAGGATTTTGTTTTAAGAACTGATTAAATTCGCACTCCCACATTTCATGTACAATGTACCCCAATTCACGCAGTCTTGCATTTTTGCGTTGCGTTCGTTCATAACGGAATTCCATGGTGTCTTCTGGATTGCTGTAGATGGGCTGATTACGGCCTGTAGTAAAACATACTTTACACCCGTGGTAAAAACAGCCGGCATGCTCGTAGATGTGCTCCTCTAACGTCTCAGGATCTTGGTAGTAACCATCAACATGGAATCCCGCAATAAACACTTCTTTTTGTCGGGCCGCATGTAAGATTTGTTTTTCTTCGGTTTTTTCAATGTAGGCCAGCCATTGCATTGCAGCGATCGATTGGGTACTTCTCCATCGATAGCCATGTGCCGGTAGAATTCCAATGGTGTTGGGTTTAAGGAAATTCCGGCGGAATACTAAATTAGAAGCACTGGCAATCGTGATCGTCTCCAAGAAGGGATTCACTTTGGTTTCTGTTTCAAATGACGTCATAAACGAAACGCATGCTTGTCGCAGTACATTGACATCTTGAATACAATACTTGAGAATTTCTTTCTGAAAATCAAACGTGTCATTACGATGATCGTTGTACCACTGCATGAACTTGTTTCTGTCTTCGACGGCCATTTCATCTGCACCATAATACTTCGTTTCTGGAAGTGGTCCAATATACGATTGATTCTCCTTGGTGTTGAAGAAATGCGGGAAGTAGCCTTTGGTTGCGGGTAAATTGAACGCTTTTGACAATTTACTTAATGCCATAGGTAGGAAGTTCAACGAGTCAATGAACGTCAGATTATTCAACGTTAAACTCAGTATCTTGGTTCCATTTAATATGACGTCAGGTCTCCATTGGCATTGTTCTACCATAGCCTTTAAAATGAAATGTCCATCGTATCCCTTAGCGTTGTGCGCGACACAGAAAATCCTATTTATATTGGGACGACGTTCCCGCAAGTACTGAAGAAAATTATAAACTGGATCCTCTCCTTGGAAAATATGCTGGCGCTGACCACACGTACTGCAAGACTGCTGGATATTAGCGTTTTCAACACATGCATAACATACTTGTTGTGCAACCAATAAATTTGGAATGTGTACATACGTATTATCGCCAATATTCGTGTCCTGCATAGATTCTATATCATAGAATATCAACAAGGCTTTCTTTGCGTGCATGAGTGAAGGAACACCAGGTTTCAAGCATTGGCGATCGGGAAGCATAAAACATTGATGGGATCCTGGAACAATCTTCTTACAAACATTGCAAAAGATCTCATTACAATCATGATGTCGTTGTCCACTTCGTACAAAAGAATATACTCTGTAACATCTAGTACATTGCTTCACCATTTTGCATATAGGTTCCCCTTGATGATATACAATATTACGATGATTATTAAAACATTCTTCGCCGTAAAATTGACGATTGCAGTCTTTGCATAATATCAGCGTTTGAGTCTTGTCGCATAGTGGTCTCTGTAGACATTTGGAGCATGTTACAGGACAATTTTTTACATGTCTGTTACGCTGATCATACTTTTTATGGCACGCCTCACAGTAGAAATTGGTTGCAAAACAAGCAGTTAAAGATTGGATGATGTCAAAATGGCCAGCCAAACAAATCAAATTTATGGGAGTGCGATTTTCATCGTTCGGTCCCTCGTACATGATGTCATGGCCTGTGAAACTAGTATACACAGTAATTTTATATTCTTTAAGGTATGACTGGAATTGTCGAATTTCATTTACACTGGCACCATGATCCAAATTCACTCCTGCATTTGCACATAGCGCATCGACTTCTTGGTCCACAATACATTTTCTCTGATGTTGATACTGTGTATATCGTTTTACATCTACATTCTTGTATTTTTTCAGGCCAATAGCAATAACAATGGCGTACGCCAGGCACCTTGAATCTTGATTTTTTACACGTACAATCCCTCGCTTGATTCGTAATAATTCTTCATTTTGAAGTACTCCTTGCCGCAAACCACCATAGCCACGTGGAATATCCACACGATGGAAATGAACGGTGAATGGCTCGTGCAGAAGAAATGCATTGTTACTTTGTAACACTCTTTCGAACGAGGCCCACATCGTTTCCAGTGTTAAGTTTCGTGCTTGGCGAAAACTCACCCAAAACGGTTTATTCGTGTTCCGTGGTGATATTACCGATAAACCAACCATCGCCTCATCGTCGACATTGGCTAACAAATGGTCCAGCATTGCTTGGAAACTGTTGTGTACATACTGTATGATATCGGTTCCTACGGGTGGTGCGTTGAATTGAACTTCGAGCATTCTACCTTCAATGTTAAATCGTCTATAATGACGAGTGATTTCATTGCGAACAATAAAACCCGATTCGGCCATTGTTAGAAAAGGAGAAAACAAACAAACAGGTACGGTAAAACAAATATGTAATGGAAAAAAGGAATTGAGCAGCGTGAATTTACTACAAAAGAAAAGAAGAAAGAAAAATCTTAATCACCTGATAAACAGGAAATCATAACGTTTATGATAAATTCTCAACTAAACAATTCATGTAAAGGTCCTGAGTTTGATTCCCTGGCGGTGACGTTCAAAATCTCATTATGAAAGCACACGTACTAGAAATCAAAGTTTTTTTTAAATAATTATGTTACTGAAATGAGTGTTTTATTGTCGTCAAACTCGAGAGCACTACATCAGCATATAACTGACCTATCATTCTATAGTGATAAAAAGAATGCATGAAATGAATGAATGTTTCATCAGTGCTGAGATGTGACAAAGTACGCGTCAGCATTTTCCCCACTCACAACGACCTTTAAATGATGCGTTTGCAAGTTGAAGAGATTCATCAAACATTAGCGTAACACATACGTAATTGTCGAAACAAAATCTGTATAGCGTATTTTTTTTTTATTGTGACTAAGCGGTTAGCGTACATGGTTCGGACGTGGAAGGTCCTGGTTCAAGCCTCGGTGGGTTTGCTTTTCCACGTCGGGGCATGTCAAGCCTATTCTGTAATTTAATATTCTCACGCGTTATCATACATTCTTTTCAAAACTAAGCTAAATGGTTGACGTGCACCTCATAATACATAAACGTACATGAATCGTCTATAATGACGAGTGATTTCATTGCGAACAGTAAAACCGATTGGACCATGATTAAAAAATGAAAACAAACAAACAGGTACGGTAAAACAAATATGTAATGGGAAAAAAGGAATTGAGCAGCGTGAATTTGAGTTGATTTTTTTTGATTTTTAGTTTAGCGTCCCGTTCAGCAGCGAGGCTATATGAGACGTGGACCTACTGATTAACGTGGAATCCGAACCACATGAGCTCCCCGCCGGGAATCGAACCCTGAGTGTTTTATTGCTGTCAAACTCGAGAGCACTACATCAGCATTTAACTGACCTATCATTCTATAGTGATAAAAAGAATGCATGAAATGAATGAATGTTTCATCAGTACTGAGATGTGATAAAGCACGCGTCAGCATTTTTTTTTCTACTCACAACGACCTTTAAATGATGCGTTTGCAAGTTGAAGAGATTCACCGAACATTAACGTTACACATACGTAATTGTCAAAACAAAATCTGTATAGCGTAAATCTTTTTAATCACATATTCATGCACTCTTTTTTATTTAAGCGGTTAGCGTACATGCTTCTAACGTGGAAGGTCCTGGTTCAAGCCTCGGTGGGTTTGCTTTCCACATCGGATCGCTGTCAAGCCTTTTCTGAAATTTAATATTCTCATGCGTTATCATACATTCTTTTCAAAACTAAGCTAAATGATTGACGTACACGCCTCTGGCCCTGGTTCAATCCCAGGTGATTGCTCGAATATTATGTTAAGCTGAAGGGGCCGCTAATGGTTTCAAAGGGAATCGAACCATATTATTCTCAGGCATAGTTTCTGAAATTTTGTAATGCATTCTTTTCAAAACTAAGCATACACATTTTTCTGGCCATGGTTCAATTCCCGACGGGCGCTCGCTGAAGGGACGCTAAACCATATCATTTATCGTGCTTACTTCTAATGTGTGGGGGTTCCTGATTCGTACTCCCACTTTCCCATTCCACTAATTTCTTCATAGTCTAAATATTTCGTACTAAAAGTAAAACAGTGTATGAGTGATCCACCCCCACAAATATAAAATAAAAATGATTTTCGAATCTTGGGTGACTCACTGAACTTACCTCAAATTCAATGAACAAAAAGTCGGTGCAATGAAGCTTCTTAAATGAAGACACTTTTCAAGAACAGACCTTATCACACGATAGTTGAGAGCGATGTAGGATTTGAAAAATGAAATTTAGATTTTTATTTAGGTCGCTGTGAAAACGATGTCACCGTCAGCCAATCAGAAACGAGGAAATTTATAAAATGACATCACAACGAACCAATCAAAACGCTCGCTGCTTTTGTCATGAATCACGAACGAAAACGATGTGTAACAATCGATCGTGACGTCATTCACGTTTCTCAATAGTTACAACATCTAGTATCGCAATTCCGATGCCAATTCCCTTCTGCCAGGATCATGTCACTACTTGTCGTAACTGTGACGACATTTCATTTTCCTCATATTCCATACGAGAATGTCAATGTTTGCTTTTTTTTCCATGAATCATGCTGACACGTTCGTAGTAAAACTAAAGTAATGCGATCCGCTGACGTTTGCATTTTTTCAATCATATGTGCTTCTATGTCGTCACACAAAGAAGTCTATCAGCATTTTATTTAATCCACGAACGAAAGCGTTACACTGTCAGATTTATTTTCTTAAAGTATAAGTGTATCCTTTTCAAGAACCATGGTTCGAAACCCACCAAGCATAATTAAATCCGAATTCATTCATAGCTAAGCGGTTAGGATACACGTCTTTGGTTTGAAAGACCTGAGTTCGATTCCTGGAAAAACATTTCTTAGGATTTTTCTAAAACTTGGTTTCAATTTCTAGTTCGAAAATTTTAAAAGTTTAGTTCGATAAAAAGTTTGATTTGAGAAGTGTTACACTGTCAGATTTATTTTCTTAAAGTATATGTGTATCCTTTTCAAGGACCATGGTTCGAAACCCACCAAGATCGATTAAAACCGAATTCATTTAAGCGGTTAGCATACACATCTTTGGTTTGAAAGACCTGAGTTCGATTCCTGGAGAAACATTTCTTAGGATTTTTTCTTAAACTTGGTTTCAATTTCTAGTTCGAAAATTTTAAAAGTTTAGTTCGATAAAAAGTTTGATTTGAAAATTTTTAGATGTGATTTACATCTTTAGTTCGAAACTTTTGTTTTTAAAAATGTTTTAGTTCGACAAAATTTTGTTTCAATTTTTTTAGTTCGAAATTTTTTTTGGGTTCGAAAATTTTTTGTTTGAAACTTTTTTTTTTTTGTTTCAAAATTTTTAGTTCGAAAATTTTTTTGTTTGAAAATTTTTTAGTTTTGAAATTTTTTAGTTCGAAAAAATTTTTAGTTTAAAATTTCTTGTACTCTGCGGAACCGTTTCGAAAAGAATCGGAGCAGTTTAGGTAAAAAAATCTGGCAACACTGTTTCCATTAATGAAGCGCTTACTGAGCAATAAATCGCTTAAACTCGCAACAATGTGTTATAAGAAATCTACAAGCAACACCCCTCTTTCATCATTGTTACTTCCAGAGACATAGGCTACTAATTCAAGGACAGGATCTCCATCAAGGTAAAAAAGCTGGTAATCATCTTATCTGTCAAAGAGAGAACGATAATATTTAATGTAAACTTCAGTACAATATCATGATACCAAAAAAGGGTTATTTAAGGATGGGTTGAACCCTCCACGGGAACTTTAAGGTACCAAAAAGGATAACCATTAAAAAAAATCCAGGTCGAGGGTGATCACTGTCATACCACTCTGAATGTCTAGCATTGGGTGAGGGTAAGATTATGTGACTTCTATCCACCAATCAAAATTGAGGTACCAAAACACGCATCTTACACATAAAATGAAACAAATAAGTAAGGGGTTTTCCCACGTATTCTGTTCACCGTGTGATGGGTCTAAAATCATGTGACTTCTATCTTCCAATCAGTATCGTAATACCAAAGTATACATCAGAAAGGACACCCTAATTTCAAAAATCCTAGGACCTAAAATCACGTGATCTCTATCATCCAATCAGAATCAAGGTACCAAAGCACTCATCTTACCCGTAAAAGGAAACGAATTAGTGATGGATTTCCCCGCAAGGGTAAAACATGACGTCATACCATGTGACCTGTTCACCGTGTGGCGGGTCTAAGATCATGTATCGTAGTACCAAAGCACTCATCAAAGAGGATACCCAAATTTCAAAACCCAGGGTCTAAGATCATGTGACCGCTATCAACCAATCAAATTCAAGGTACCAAACCACTCATCTTACCCATAAAAGGGAACGAATTTTAAAAATCCCAGGGCCTAAGATCACGTGACCTCTATCAGCCAATCATAAACACTCATCTTACCCGTAAAAGGGAACGAATTTCAAATATCGCAGGGTCTAAAATCACGTGACAGCTATCAACCAATCAGAATCACACATCTTACCCGTAAAAGGGAACAAATTTCAAAAATCCCGGTCATAAAAGAGAATGAGGGATTTCCCCGCAGGGTGACTCATGACGTCATACCACGTGACCTGAAAATTTGAATTTCCCGCGTGGGCGGGGCCTAACGTCACGTGACCTCTCTCAGCCAATCAGAATCGAGAAAATTTTTGCTGACTCGGCGCAATATACGTCGGTCCCTACTACTATAGGATGGTAAATATTAGACTATCCTAACAGCTTCCGCTTACAAATAAAAAAATTGAACTTATTAAATGTTGCAGATTTCTAGGATTCCGTAGACTTACATAGATAATAGTTTCAGAACCACAGTATTGATAGATAAGAGAAAAAATCTCTGTGTAAGTCATAATTTCTTAATGCTCTTTAAGTTTGTTTATAATTGAAGACTCGCTGTAGAAAACAAAGTAAGTGCCACCCTTGAAATTGTTTCACTTATTTTATTTTTTCTAATACATTTATGCCTTAGTTATATTTTCATACATAGCTTCACTTCGTTACATGCTAGATTGTATTTCTAAGCAATAGTGTTTTCTATTTTGTGACGCATAGGCACAATTTTACTATCTTTTGTCTATACCGTTACAGTAACTATTGTTTTTTGGCACTTGCATTGTTTTCTACAGCAAGTCTTCAATTGAAAATTCACTGTAAAAATTTTATAGTAAAATTATAACAAATCACTGGCAAATGGACTGCTTTAACATCATCTTTAAACTACGAGCGTAAATACTAACAATAAGTAAATTAACATGATTAATCTTAAACTAATCGATAATAATGAGTATATCATGGGTAATACGGTGGCAATGAAAGTAAATATGATCGATTCTTGACTAAAAAAATAACAATAATGAGCAGTGGCGTATTTAGGGGGGTGGCTTCCGGGCTTAAGCCCCCCCCGAAATCTTACTTAGTATAGTAAATTAAATGAAATATCTTGCAGAATTTTCACATTTCCAGGCAAAGCCCCCCCCCCGAAAGTTAGCAAAGCCCCTCCCGAAACTAAATCGTAAATACGCCACTGATAATGAGTATAACATGGGATAGAGGGTAAAAATGAACATAAAATAACTTATTCTGAGCTCTAATCAAACAACAACAATAATAATAAGCGTATCGTGGGAAATACTGTTGAAGCGAAACTAAAAGTGATTGATCCTGAAATAATAACTAAAAGAAATAATAATAGTGATCAAATGTTATTAAGGAACAACCTTTCCTTAATAATCTTATTCCTCTTTATGTTGGTCGATAGTAAAACAATGATAACAAGACAATATATTTAATTATGATTTGGTATAATTTTCCTCAAAATTCACACATCACTTATACTGAAATATTGCTGTAACATTTGCTTAACTCAAATTAATTCAAATTATGAAAGCCTCTAACTTACAAACTATTAAATTTAACTTCTATAACCTTGATAATTAACGTATTCTACAGAATTCAATATTGCTGTATTATGTCTGTAACTTGGAAACAGACATACTACGCACAGGGGTAAAAGTGAGGGGGAACGCGGGCAAACGTTGTACCACCACTTCCAAAATATCTATGTCGTTTTTCCACTTCCTAAAAAAATCACAATGGACAAAGAGGCGGCGTGACGTCATCCGTGTCTCTACTTTTAAGATCCGCTTTTACCCCATACTACACATAAAACAGTTTATTTTTCTTGTACAGCAACCAAAGTGAAAGATAGATAATTGTCTGTGAGATATTTCACAGAAACGTGAATCATTGCTTAATAATCAAACCAATGCGTTTTTTAAGAAAGAACAGAGTAATTACAGCCCCAATATATGAACCGACAAACGGATGTTTATTTTGTATATTAAAATGCAATATACAAAGGTGTAATCAATAAGTACTGTGAATTTAGTTGCACAGTGCCATCTAACGATGTTGTATCTATTTCAACTAGTAAATACGGTAGCTTAAACCTTTGGTGCAGTTAGTGTCCAGTTTCCATGCCAAAGAATCTCACGAAATATCAAAATCAGTGTATTTCGATAAAGTGGTGGCATTGAAGACTGTTTACAAACGATTCAAAAGCGACAAGGTGTCGGTTGAAAACGAGCAACGATCGAGACTTCCTTCGGCGTCAAAAACAGATGGAAACGGGTAAAAAAATGGCACAAGTGATTTGTTCAAACAGATGAATGACTATTCGAGAACTTTCCAAAAAAAACTAAACATCTCGGTGAAAACCATTTTAACCGACGATTAAATCGGCATGTGGTTTCCTTCTCTTCACCACGAAAACGTGCCGTGGCACACCTCGCTTTTGATCTGCGAGTTTTTGGCCGGAAAAAGTGTTCCTGTCTGTCAGCATCCACCTTACTCACCAGATTTACTACCATGCGACTCTTTCTCAATATTAAAATTAGGCTTAATGGAAAACCTTTTGAAACCATTTTTGACATTGACAGAGCCACGTAAGAGTAGATGAACGCCCTTCCAAAAGAAGCCTTCCATAAATGCTTCTAGTTATGGATTCAATGTTGGGATAAGTGCATTGCTAGCCAAGGACAGTAACCTTCAAGGAGATTAAAACAAGTTCCATGTAAGCTTATTATACTGTTTCTAATAAAATTACTCACCGTATCTTTTGATCATACCTCGTAATGAACAATGCAAAATAACTGCAAAAAGAGAGTGTATTCAAAAATATTTTTATTTTTTTGCACAAAAGTAATCCACTAGTACAAAATTTACAACTCATCAGTGATTTCACAATAACATTCATTCACGCAGACATACGAATAGAGAAATTTATAGTCTTTATTTCGTGCAAGGACACCTTTTATAACAATCTATCATTCTTGGTAACTTTATCTGCATACATTAAAGGTAACTGAAATTACCAATGTGGGACTCAGTAAATTTAACAATGAAAGACTGACAAAGTGGTTGTTTCTCCACTGTCGTTAAATTATAGCGATTTTTAACACAAGCAATAATATTAAATTCAACAATAAGAGATCTTTACTTGTGTTCGTCGTAATTTAAAATCTTATATTGCAATATAAGTACTATTCTCAAGTTATTCTTCATTGTGATATAATGATAAAATACTGACAAAATAGATGTCAATCTTTCATTATCATTTTAAATATCATTAACATAACATTCTTTACAATAAGTTTTAAGATAACCTTTTTTTAAGAGTTAAAAAACAGAATAACAAAACATGATACTTTAATAAATGAACCTTTAAGAGGCCCCATCACGGCGAAAATAAAATATCGCTAGTTTTACAGTAATTATGTGATATCTTCAAATAGATAAAAGATAATCGAAAAGTGGAACAAGAGCTCCCTAGACAATATTACTTTACATGTGATATCGTTATCAAGACTCATTTATCTGTTTTCGATTTTCAGCCATTTAGAAAATCGGCATTTATTTGCTCTTTTCTAAATGGCTGCAAACGGAAAGCTACTAAGTGAATCGTGATAACAGTATCTCATGCGAAATAATATTGTCTAGCGTGCTCTTGTTCCACATTTCTAGTATCTTTTATCTATTTGAAGATATCACATTAATTACTGTAAAATTAGCGGTATTTTAAGTTCGCAGTGAATAGGCCTTTTATTTATTTCGAATGTTGTTGATTTCTTTCTTTTTTTTCAGGCAAGTTATTTAACACATGAAATTTTACATAAAAATATTCAAGAAAGGAATGCAGTTTATTGTCTTCTCAAAAAAAAATAATAAAAAAAACAATAAGGACAAATTGAAAGCATGAGTGTGACCGCAATTAGTTCAAAAAAATAATACTGTGTACATCAGACCAATACGAATAAAAGAAAGGTTAATAGCTTTACTTGCTTCTGGTAGACCAACTTTCTACTTATATAAGAGAATGACGCAAAATTGTGTAGTGACCTGACGGTATGCAAACAAATAAATAACTTGTACTTCTAAACACATGTCTCTCGGCATAATTATTTGCAGTCACAACCATGTTTTTTTTTTTTTTTTCTCATATTTAGTGTTGTTTCTACACCGAAGAAAGTTAGTAAACTGCTGGTAAAAATGTCACTTACCAACTTTCTTCCAAGAGTCTTTTTGAAAAATAACCAAAAGTTGAAAATGATATCGTAATACATACAAAACATTATAAATTAAGTAAGATTACAAAACGTGGAACAATTACAACTGCTTTTTCACAGAGCAAAGGATTGACGTAATCGATTAGTTTAATTTGGATTTTTTAACGTCGTTTCAGCACCAAGGCTATTTGAGACGTTGACCTACAGCTTAAAAAGTTAGATCCGAACGAAATGAACCTCCACAGGGAATTGAACCGGGGTCTTCAGACCTAAATTCAAGTACGCAACTTCGCTCCTCTTATCCCCCGTTATCCCCGTTGAGTACATCCAACGTATCGTACCAATGAACTTACTGTTTGATAAATAGTTCTTAGACCAAAACAAATACACAACTCACAATATATATATGTATATATATATATATATATATATATATATATTGTGAGTAGTGTATTTGTTTTGGTCTAAGAATTCGGTTAATCGGTATATGTATCGATTAGGTTAGTCAGGATTCGGTTTAACAAGCTAAAAATTCTTACATTTTAAAGAAAATATAAAAATATTGATGCGTTTTCTTGAAAATAGATCTTTTGTGTTAATCCATTTATTGTATATTTTCTTCATTATTCTTAGTTTTTACTCAAATATTTTATGTGCGAGGGTAAGTCAAACATTATTTTTAATGTAACTATGACTTTTTTTTTTAACATTGTTCATACTGATTTCTGTTCTCGTTTATTTTATTGTTATGCTATTGTGGTTGTGCTATGAAAGTTTGATCCTAATTCCTTTATTTGTCTTCCTTTTGTTGCAGATAGATCATGGCCGCTCCATTAGAAGTTTGCATCAAAGAGGAACAACGAGCAATGATCCGGTTTCTATGGTCGGAAGTTGTATCAGGTTCCGCAATCCATCAAATACTTTAGGCACAATATGGGAACAGTGTCTTGCCACAATGGAGTGTCTACGAATGAATTGAAAAATATTAAAAAAATAAATGGTCGCACAAGTGTTATGCACGAAGAAGGAGCCGAACGACCATCTACAGCCACAAATGATGACAACATTGAGCGTGCACGTAACATGGTTCTGTTAGACAGACGAGTGACTATTGATGAAGTAACACATCATCTGGAAATTAGTCATGATTCCTGATATACCTTCCGACCACTGTGTTTCTTTTTGGTGCAAACTTCTAATGGAGCGGTCATGATCTCCTCCTGTCGACTGGGAAGAAGCAGAGGAATTGCTAAAAATACTTCCCTTTTTTTTAAATTCAGAAAATAACATTTGTCATATTTGACACATTAAACACTCACAGCGTACGTACAAGAAGTGTGATCAACAAACCATTATGGTTTTAAACAAACAATATATAATAGATATATTGAAAAAAAAAAGTTACAATTAATTACAATTTTCAATGTATATACAAACTTTATTTCTTGCTATTATCATTATCATTATTGTTATTATTATTAACGTGCGGTCTTCTGTTCGTTCTCTGTCCTATTGTGTTCAAAGGGTTTGTTAACAATGTGTTAACAGACTTCAAGATTTGAATTGGAATCTGGAATTAGAAAATAAATAAATATTAGTAAAGTTAACTTTTTCTTCAATACAAATACAGGGTGTATCAAAAGTCCAGGGTCATAGGTATGAGTAAAACATTTTGAAAGTTGCTGGAAATAGATGGTTTTCAATTTAAAATTGGTGTTTTTTTTTCAATCGCAACAGCTGTGTCGGCCCCACATGGGTACGGTGTTTTATGTTAAATGAAAAAGCTACGTTGCGAGGTTAGCAGACTGTTCCTTTGGACCCCCATAATATTGGGAATCGGATTCGAGATTCCGTGGGTCAATGCAAACTTGATCTATGACCCAATCTGACCAACGACCAACCATGGCCCACCACCCACTATGACTTACTCTGACCCACTACTCACAATGACCCACTCTCACTCACTTCGGCCTACCACAAACCACGACCCACTCTGACCCATCACCCACTAAAACCCATCGTCATCAACTCTGACCCATGATCCACACCCTCTTCTCAACTGCTGAATAAACAGTTTACACTTGTAATAACACAAAGCTGTGAAATTATCACTTATCGGAGTTTGCACTTCTACGGTCTATCGCTTAAACACCCCTCTGTTACAATATCGGTGGATCTGACCTTGCCTATATAAAATGGTAAAGTGTTTGTCATGGGCTATTTCGATAAATTTCAATTAATTATTTTATATAATTATTTTCTTGTTTAATTACAGATATTTTTTCAGTCGAAAATAATATATTTTTTAGTCTAAAATCAAGGTAATGTAGGCAAAGTCGACTGTCTCGAAAGCCAAGTAATAAGTCCTATTGCTTTATTACAATTACAAATATCAATATCCAAAAGTGTCTGAAGTTTATTTTTCATTTAGATATAGTCATCTGAAGTAAGTAAATAGAAACAAATGAAAAAAAGGAAGAAAAATGGAAGCCTTGAAAGTAAAACGTAGACAAATTCATCAGTGTTCAGAAGATACTGTCTACAATACACTGAGCAGAATGGATCGGTGGGTCGTAGTGTGTCAGAGTGGGTTAGTGGGTTAGAGTGTGTCACGTCCTTTTTTTTACTCACGACCCTCTGAGCCACTCGCAAAACTTGACCCACTTGACTCACCCTTTACGTTCTGTTAGAACAGCGCTCTGAATTGGCAACTTTACATTCCCATTTTACATAACTTGCGGTACCACTATGAAGCTCAAACGGATGGCGCGCTAGAAAAAAAAATTAAATTGAAAACCACTTATTTCCAATAACTTTCGTCTCTTTCCATTTCCTGGCATCAGTACTTATAACGAAGTTCGCCTATGGCCCTGAGTGATTGATTCACAACATCAATATATATATATATATATATATATATATATATATATATATATATATATATATATATATATATATAAAATCAATAAAGGCAATATTGAAAGTAATAACTAGACAAAGGCAAAATAGGAATTGTCATATTTTAAAACATGCCTCACAGTGCAATGGGAATCAAAGATCTTTTTTACGTTTTATGGTATATGAAATCGAAATAGCATATCTTTAATTTTCATACCTCCCCGATAAACACCACCTTTACGAAAGACACTTATGTGTCGGGTGGGGAGGATTGCGTGCTACAGTGAAATTTAGAGCTGTGTCGGTGGTAGTTCACTACCAGAAGGGCCACCCCTACCGAATTGGTCTAAATGGAGTAGCCAGACGAAGAGTGTTCTGGGAGAAGGCAGCAGTTCTCCAGTAGCCAAGTTGGCGGAAATCATAGTGATTGGTACGGCAACTTGGACATTAGTCCCAGGCGTGGTCAGAGTGACTTTAACGGCTGGGATACTGCGGGGTGGAAGGCAAAGGGAAACAACCACTCTAATTTCCCTAGTTTGCTGGCATATGAACAATGGTCTTTCGCAGGTCAAAATGTAGTTCCGGAGGTAAAATATTCCCCCATTCGGATCTCCGGGAGGGGGATGGCTTGGGAAGGACTATTGGACGAGAAAGTAATAATGGGGGGAAGACAAACAGAAAAAAAAGACAAGGAAGAGCAAAAGGTTTAGGATAGGGACATGGAACGTACGTACTATGTTACAGGGAGGAAAATTAGAAAATCTTAAAGAAGAAATGAAACAAAATAATTTAGATTTGGTAGGAGTTTGTGAAGTTAGATGGGAAGGTAATGGGGTATTGAACAGCGAAGGATATAGAATGTTTAACTCAGGTAATGAAAAGGGCGGTCATAATGGCGTAGGAATAATTCTTGGAAAGCGCTTAAAGGAGAAGGTAGTGAAAGTAGAATTTATTGATGATAGAGTTATGATGTTAAGACTTAAAGGGAAAACGAAGGATCTAGTGGTGATACAGACATATGCACCGACGACTTCGCATGCAAATGAAGAAGCCGAGGAAAATTATGAGAAAATAGAAGAAATTATAGATAGGGAGAAGAAGGGTGCATGCATAATTCTAATGGGAGATTTCAATGTAGTTGTGGGAGAAAAACAGGCAGGTAGTATCGTAGGCAAATATGGTTTAGGCGAAAGAAATGAAAGGGGAGAGGGACTGGTGAATTTCTGTAGACAGAATTCACTAGTAATTGGGAACACTTGGTTCAATCAGCACAAGAGAAGAAGATATACATTGAAATCACCAATAGACGGCGGAAGATATCAGATAGACTATGTTATGATTCAGGACAGGTATCGGAATAGCTTAAAGAACGCGAAGACCCTTCCCGGGGCTGATATTTTCTCTGATCATAATCTTGTGCTGGCCGAAGTAGATATTCAACTGAAAAATGTAGGCAGAAGAAAAGTAGGTAACAAAGTGTT
The DNA here is from genome assembly GCF_964235325.1 of Thermobia domestica. Lineage (NCBI taxonomy): Eukaryota > Metazoa > Arthropoda > Insecta > Zygentoma > Lepismatidae > Thermobia > Thermobia domestica. Next base: position 68,177,323 of record NC_137456.1, read on the forward strand.
GAATACTGAAAAGTTGAAAAACGAGGAAATAAGAAATCTTTTCGCTGAAAAATTCGAAGAAAAATGTTCAAACGAGGAAAGGATAGGCGCAGGTAGTAACGCACGGTGGGAACATATTAAACGTTGCTTACAGCAGGCGGCAGAAGAAGCAGTAGGTTACCGCGAACACAAAACTGCTAAGAAACCACGGGTTAGGGAGCAGATGTGGCAGAAAATGAGGGAGAGGAAGACGTGGAAACAGGTTGATACAGAAGAGGGCAAAAAGATGTACAGAAAGTTATATAATGAATTACGAAGCGAAACAGACAAAGCGAGGGAAGAGTTTTACAAAAGAAAATGCGAGGACATAGAAGAATTAGAAAGAGTTGGGAAACATGAGGAAATGTACAAGGAGGTGACATCTATGGAATTTCGGAGGAAACAAGGGAGTATTATGATGGCAGTAGAAAATAAGAATGGGAGGGTAGTCAGCGAGAGAAATGAGGTCATAGGAAGGTGGAAAGAATACGTTGAAGACTTATATGAGAGTAGGGATAGACCGTGTAGCCTAAATGTTGAAGTGGAAAATGAAGTAGGCGAGGATGATAAAGGATTTAGTATTCTTCGGGAAGAGTTTGAAAAGGCTATATCCGAGATTAGGAATGGAAAGGCAACAGGAATAGATAACATACCAATTGAATTCATTAAAAATATAGGAGACAAGGGAAAGAAAGAATTGTGGCGACTATGCAATGAAATATATGAAACAGGAGAATGGCCAAGAGACTTTCTGAAAACGATCATGATACCGATGGCTAAGAAATCGAACCCAAAGAGATGTGAGGATTATAGAACTATTAGTCTCATATCTCATGCAGCTAAAATTCTGCTCCGAATACTGAACAGAAGGTTATATGGAAGAACAAATAAAGATGTTGAGGAAGAGCAGTTCGGGTTCAGAAGAGGCAAGGGCACAAGAGATGCTATTGGATTATTAAGGGTGATCGGTGAAAGATTTATAGAAAAAGGGAAAGAGGTGTATGTTGTATTTATTGATCTAGAAAAGGTTTTTGACCGCGTGAATTGGGAATTGTTGTTTGGAGTTCTAACAAAGATAGGGTTGGAATGGAAAGATAGAAGACTCATAAGAAACTTATACATGAACCAACAAGTAAGTATTAGGATAGGGGAAGAACTGACGGAAGAGAGTGCAATTGGAAGGGGAGTTCGACAAGGATGCTGCCTCTTGTCAACACTATTTAATGTCTATCTAAAAGAGATAGTGAAAAAGAGCCTACATGATGATGATGGCATTTCGGTAGGAAGTAGAATGATTAGATGCAGACGATATGGTGCTTCTTGCAGAATCTGAAAAGAAAATCAATAAAATGTTAGGAAAAATGAGAAAGGGCTTTAAAGAATATGGGATGAAGATAAATGTTAGAAAGACAAAAGCCATGGTGATTGGAACGAAGGGGTCTGTTTCAAATATAAAAGTACAAGGGGAGAAAATAGAACAAGTGAATAGTTTTCGATACCTGGGTAGTGTTCTTAGTAATGACATGAAATGCGAACGTGAAATAAAAGCAAGGATAGGAATGGCGAAAGAAGCCTTTAAAAGAAAGAAAAGTCTGTTTTGTGGGACCTTGAACAAAGAGTTGAGAAAAAGACTCATAAAATGCTTCGTGTGGAGTGTTGTACTGTATGGGGCGGAAACGTGGACCTTACGTAAAGGTAACGAAAATCGACTGGAAGCCTTCGAAATGTGGGTGTGGAGAAGAATGGAAAGAATTAGTTGGGTCGAGCGGAAAACGAATGAGAGAGTGTTAGAAATGGTGGGTGAGAAAAGAACACTTTTAGATATTATTAGGAAGATGAAGAGAAACTGGTTGGGACATTGCCTAAGAAGAGATTGTATCATGAGGGACTTCCTAGAGGGTATGGTGGCGGGAAAGAGAGGGAGGGGGCGAAAGAGACTACAATTAATGGATGATATTAAAACAGAAAGATCATACGCGAAGACGAAAAGATTAGCGGAGGACCGTGGAGCATGGAAGCTTCTCAGCTGCGGCAAGTGACCTGCCAATAAAGGCAGAATACCTATGATGATGAATTTTCATATTTTCTAATATTTTGGTAAAAAAAAAATTATATTTAGTAAGAAAATTTCACATTTTGTGTTTCATATGCCAAACTTCAATTTCTAACTTCCCTGAACCCAGTAACTTTGGATCAGTTTCAAAAAGATTAAGTGCATTTTCCCCTCCCCATGTGGAAAGCATTTTTTAATCATCCAATAATCAATATCATCTGAAAAATAAAATAATATAATAAGGAATCTATATATATTACAGAACAATTCAATTTCAATTTTATTTCAATTGAATTTCAATTTTATACATACATACATTTATATATATATATATATTGACAATGTTAAATGTAGACAAGAAAAAAGACGAGATTTTGATTCATTAAATTACTAGCAGCTCAAAATTCGTAAAAATGATATATTTCACCATGCATTAAACGGGGAGAATGGAAGGGGCCTAAAGTAATTTTGCAAGTCTGAACAATTGTTTAGACTAGGGTTTCTCAACCTGGGGGTCGCGAACCGTAGAGGGTCGCGAAAATAAGCGAAAGAGATAAATATAATTAGATTCTAATACCGGAAATATTTTTAAATATTATTTTGAATCTTGTTCTAATAGGTATATTCCTATTTTTATACGTACATACTGTTAAGAACAACAACAAAATATGTCTACTAAATATTTTAACAAGTGCAGAGTTGTTTAAAAATCAGTTTAAATGAAAGAGGTAGCATGTGAAACTAATGAGAACTGTACATTGAAATACCATAAAAATACAAATGCAACAAAAATTGAAATATAATTAAAACTGAAAGCTGATGAGATGCATGAGTGTGAGGATGGTATGATTTCACTAGTGTGGCAATGTCGGGTTCAATCTTCGTGACGCACATTATCAAGTCATTTACAATACTCAATAACTTTTGTAACAACTGTACAAGTTTTTTTTCCTAGCCAAAATTAGAAATCACTTTATTATTTTTATCATCTGACCCAAAATTAAGGGAATTATGAAGTTTTAAAATTTTCAAACGACCTCCATTTTGAAACAGTATGACGGATCGGATTCGATATTTGTAATATGAATGAACTGATCAAATTTGGTTTTAATGCATTCGCTTTTAGGGAAGTTATTATATCCACTATAGGCCTTTACTAGAAATGGAATAGATGGGTATCATGAGATCTCCGCAATGAGTATATTAAAAACTTCACGCAAGCTTATTACAAACCAGGAATTATATGGGGGTCGCTGGCAAAAGGACGTGATAAAATAGGGGGCCGTGATAGAAATTAGGTTGAGAACCACTACTTTAGACTGATGTTCGTTATGAGACATTTAACTATGTCTTTATTACTATAGAGACGCAATACGTAAACAGTTATTGGTTTATATCCAGAAATAAATATATGATCAGAATTGCTGTAATATTAAATTTACTTTCTTTATTTATATTCTCATAGTCAAGAAATAAAAAACTTGTTAGAAGAAAAAGAAAAAATAATATAAAAAAATATAGTTGTTGATTAAAAAAGATGGTGATATAAGAAATCTCATTGTGTAATGACGAACGATGGAATTTATAGACAAACGACGTTAAGGTGAATACAGCTTACTAACTATTAATACTCAGGATTTGTTGCATATTCCTGTCAAAAGTAAATTTTCAGATTAGTGTTTAGTGTTGTATTGTGATATGTCTAATGAAATAAGTATGTGCGAGTAAAAGAACTACGGGTTCCCTCAGCTACTGCTCTCACCCAACAATGATTAAATTCTCGAAGCATCTGATATCTAGATATATATATATATTTCTGTATTTATACAACTATTGGCTGGAAATCAAATTAATAAATGCTATATGATATTAAATTTTACTTCCAATACTAGTTATTCACATTCTTACGTATATTATAATAAGTGGCAGTATTTCTGAGTGTATTGGTATTACTAAATTGAAAAAAAACATGTAATTAACATTCAGTCTTTCCTTCAAATGAAACAAAAAATATTAATTGAAGTTCAAACATGGTACGAAGCTATAACCTATTGGCTCATAAACAGCACTCACTTTTTTTAAAATTAAAATTTCAACTTTCAAAATTAACATGTAGCTTAAAGTCTCGAGGGGGGCTCAGTGGTAGAGAGCTTACTGCTGGTGTGTCGGGTTTCTGGTTCGATCCCAGCTCGTACGAAGTGAGTTATGTGCTTGTTAAATACTGTGCTTATATGTATAGTCTTCCGCAGGGTTCCAACAGTAAATCAAATCTTCTACCACTTGCACTAAAAAAAAAAAAAAAAAAAAAAAAAAAAAAACTACACACGTTAGCTAGATTGACCAAGAAAGAGCACCAGAAAAGAAACGTAGAAAAAAAAACATAACTTACTTGAAATATGTCATTAATAAACCTTGACAAAACTTGTGTTCCAATTGGTTGCTCTGTTGAAGATTCTGACTCAACCGCATCGGGAGTAGGTGTGGTCTGAAATGTAAGGAAACATCCATGAATAAACATGACAGTGAAAAATATCTGCTTATTTTAAAACAAAAAATAAATAGAATTTGGAAATAATGTGTTCACCCATAATTCTAATAATATATAAAAGAACAATGTGTGTGTATGTTTGTGCATATTGTAAAATTGTGCTAAAGCAGACAGAAGGTAGAGCAATTACACAGGGAATCGATTTTTTCCAACAACCACTTTTATTATACATAAATCTTACTCTCGCCAAGTGAACTTTGTGGTGGACAAACACCGTGTGCGTGGGTTTCCTCGGGGTTCTCTCGTTTCCTCCCACTTTCTTCATTCCATCATTTCATTCATTTCTCATCATCACCGTCTTCTTTAAGCTAGCCGACATGATCGTGACACGTAAAACTCAAAATTTCATTTCATTTCATTTATTAAACGTCTTGTTATAAAACAATATAATACAGTTTCAGTAAATAAGTACAAAGTTCAGTAATAATTAGAAGTAAGTAGGTATCACAAGGCCCAGTCAGCCAAGAAAAACACAAATCTCCGCTGCAAGCTGCGTGAGATAGAGTAGGATTTTCAGTGCTCCGCTGCGAGGAAAGAAAGGTCGAAATCACCAGAGCTCCATTGGAAGCTAAGGCGGGGAAAGAAACCACAAATCTCCACTGCAAACTGAGTGATTTGTTGACAGGAATCTCATAGCTGCGCTGCAAGCTAAAAGATGGGTTAATTTGCCTTGATTTAGTTTAACGTCCCATGATAATACCTTCAAGGCTAAAGGAGACGTGGACCTACTGATTATAGTGGAATCCGAACCACTTTGGTGGTTCAACTGTACACCCAAGGGAATCGAGCCCGGGACCACGCGAACCGAAGTCAAGCGTGATAGCCACGAGATCAAGCGGGGAATCTAAGAGAGGGGTTAAGTTTAGAACAGAGCTTCTTTGCAAACTAAGTGGGCAAAGAAACCTCAGAGCTCCACTGCAAGCTGAGAGGTTTGGATTAGGATAAGGTTCTCTCAGAGCTCCACTGCAAGCTGAGAGGTTTGGGTTAGAATAAGGTTCTCTCAGAGCTCCACTGCAAGCTGAGAGGTTTGGATTAGGATAAGGTTCTCTCAGAGCTCCACTGCAAGCTGAGAGGTTTGGGTTAGAATAAGGTTCTTTCAGAGCTCCACTGCAAGCTGAGAGGTTTGGATTAGGATAAGGTTCTCTCAGAGCTCCACTGCAAGCTGAGAGGTTTGGGTTAGAATAAGGTTCTCTCAGAGCTCCACTGCAAGCTGAGAGGTTTGGATTAGGATAAGGTTCTCTCAGAGCTCCACTGCAAGCTGAGAGGTTTGGGTTAGAATAAGGTTCTTTCAGAGCTCCACTGCAAGCTGAGAGGTTTGGATTAGGATAAGGTTCTCTCAGAGCTCCACTGCAAGCTGAGAGGTTTGGGTTAGGATAAGGTTCTCTCATAGCTCCACTGCAAGCTGAGAGGTTTGGGATAGGATAAGGTTCTCTCAGAGCTCCACTGCAAGCTGAGAGGTTTGGGTTAGGATAAGGTTCTCTCATAGCTCCACTGCAAGCTGAGAGGTTTGGGATAGGATAAGGTTCTCTCAGAGCTCCACTGCAAGCTACGAGAGGGAAGTTAACCAGCCGAAACTTATATCGGTTACAGTGATTCTTGGAATTTTATATTTCCTTCTGGGTACAGGTGGAACTGGTGTTCTTCAACTATCGCGTGATCCAGTGGTGACGATGGTTTCTGTCGTCTGCTTCCTATAGTAACTTGTAGTAAAAATGCACGTGATGTTGTTTAGAAATAAAAGCACATGTTGATGTTTGTAAATAGAACCATATGCAGCCTATTAGTTTGTCTGTCTGTCATCAGATTTTCGCATAGAAAGAAGTGAACTATACTGCCACCAGATTTTGTACATAGATAGACCTTCGCCACATCCAATCGCGTACAAAGTCTTTTTTTACGATTTTCGACTCGAGGGTGGATTTAGGAGTCAAAATTTAAAAAAAGTATATGTAGTGAACTATATTGATTGTGAAGTATGCAATCCAACGTTTTTACTGTGGTCCAGGTTGCATACTTTTCTTATCTTTGCGAGTATTCTTGCATGGCGCATTGATATGAACATCTTTATATTCCGCTCCAATTGTCCGGATTTGATTTTCGATTCCAAGTTGGCACCCCTGTCACTCTTACGCGACGCGGAATTCGACAATATGCTACAGGACTTTCTTGTTTTCTTTTGATGTCACGAATCCCCTCGTAGAGTTTGTGCACAGCTTTCAGGCTCACCCTAAATATTTCAAGCATTCCTTTATTTTCAAGGATTTTGCATAAACAGCAATCATTCTTCACGTGCGACGCCGGGCACTTCTACTAAAATAATAATAATAATAATAATAATAATAATAATAATAATAATAATAATAATAATAATAAAATGTGTTTATGTGTTATGAGGTGATGCAATGCAAAAATAAACGCAAGTAAAATTAATAAAAATGCCACACAGCCTGCCAGGACAATTCACTCTGGAATCAGTGGCAACTCTAGAGGGACAATGAAGTCAATCGGCCCCCAGTGGTTCTTGCTGTACCCCGGCTGCCTTCATACATATTACATAATAATGAGGGCATGTAATATTAAACTAATATTTTAGGTATACAGAAATACCTGTTCCTTCGGTTGCCTTCCCCCTCAAAAATGAAAATGAAATGAAATGAAGTCTTCCAGTTTAACGTCCTACGATTATGTCCTTTAGGCTGAGGGAGACGGATGATTAAGCAAGTGATTGTTGATAAAATAATTGGGGGAATGAAATGTGGGAGGAAACGGGAGGTACCCGAGAAAGCCCACAGACACAATGTTATCCACTAAAAAATTACTTGGCCGGGGTCGAAACAAGGACCCTACGCACCAGAGATAACCGTTCTAAAACTGAGCCACCGTGCACCTTCCTTAATGAAATTAAACCGGGCGTTGCCACTGCCTGGAATTATTAACAATCTACACCAATAACAACAATGCGGACGGAAATCAGCCACGGCTTATGTAATAAGATACCATCTCGACATTCACTTGATGGAATTGAGGCAAAAACTTCTGTGAGGAACTCAGATGGTCGACCACTGAATTCCAACCTGGGACTTTCTCATTGCGAAGCAATAACGTTAACCACTAGGGCTACGCTTGTAGGGATGCGCACGAGACGAGTCGAGACAGGATTTTCCTGACAAAATTCGAGTTGGGATACGGCACTTCCAATAGAAATTATACATTTTTCGAGTCGAGACATCACTTTTACAGCACATTTTCGAGACGAGACAGCCACAAATCTTGTCTTGTGCGCATCCCTATACGCTTGCTTCATAAACCTTATGTTTTAAACTGATCTCCTACATTACATTTTGTTTTTCTTAAAATGATATCGAGATAACTTGTTTGAAGTTGGCGGAGTCGATGATCATGACTTCTGATGCATGGCAAAATGTTCCCAATGATTATTGGTAATTGCTGATTTGTTGTTTGATTAGCATTTACATATGATTAAATTCGAGTGGGATTTTAGCAGAGTTTCTTGGAATATATATATATATATATATATATATATATATATATATATATACAGTGGCGGCGATTGGACGTTAAAAGTCGGGGGGGCCAGACATGATCTGAATATTTGTATATCAATGTTAATATACATATTTCCCTGGTTGAAACTACATACATTAATAGGCCATTTCAGAAAAGTGGGGGGGCAACTGCCCCCCTTTGCCCCCCCTAATCGCCGCCCATGCAAATAACTTATTTAAGTACACAGAACTGTATAACGGTATTGAAATAGTCTTTACAATAGGGGTCTATATAACATAAATGCTCCTTTATACGAGTGACATATAGGTGTCGGTCTCTGTAAAACGCAATGTTTCACTAACGAAATCTCTAGAATAATAAATTTTAGGGATATTTGTCCATCATGGTTATTCTTATTAATTAAATTAAGTATATATGCTAAATTAAATAATAACACTAAAGAGACAATTGATGGAATAGTTATGATATAATATAATAATCGTAATAAATATTATAAACAATAATGAGAAAAAAATTCGTAGAGTAAATATTTGTTTAAGCATAGTGTCTCTTCAACTTTTAGTTATCTCTATATAAATCAGTTTTTGATTTTATTGATTACCCACAGTATATCGGAAAAAAGGCAGAACATTTTTTCTTTACAGATAACCCTAGTGCCATATATTGAAGCAACATATCATTGGAAAGCTGGATATCTGTTCAACGAAAAGAAACCACAATCATGAGAGCCGATTAAGGGAGTGTCAAGTTATAGCAAGAAAAGTATCTTGTATCACCTCGTCACAGAAACACCATGGAGCAAAGAACCAATATTAAATTTTGTTTCAAACTACATAAAACATTTACACAAACATTGGAAATGATGAAACAAGTGCATGATGATGAGTGCTTATCTCGTACACAGAGTGGTACATACGATTCCGGGACGGTCGGAAGTCCTTGGAAGACGACCCAAAGCCAGGCAGATCGAAAAACTAACATCGTTATGAGTTGGCGGAACAAGTGCATGAAATGATTGCCTACGATGCGAATTCGACTGTAAGATGGATGGCGGAGGAATTAAATACGACTAAAGACATGATTCACGAAATTTTGACAAAGGATTTAAAGAAAAATGGGAAGTCAGTGTTTGTCCCGCACACCTTAACTGACGACCAAAAATTTGATCGTGTTGAACATTGTAAAGACCTGGTTAAAAACACCGGAGGAAGCAGAACATTCCTGGAATCGATTGTAACTGGTGATGACACTTGGTTCTTCAAGTAGACAATGTTACACGCGTCAAGTCTGCCGTGACGAGGCGATTCCGAAAAAGGACATTCAAAACTCTATGCTAGCATTGGTTTGAACGTGTCCAATGGTGTATTGATGCGAAAGGGATGTGTTTGTAATAAAAAGAACTACAGTTGCTTAAATAATTCTTTTTTTTTATTTAAAAAGTTCCGTTATTTTTCCGTTTAAAAATGCCTTATTAAGTTTTTTATTATATACAAAAACAGACAAAAAATTCAATATCGATGAAATGGTGTAACTATTGGCTTAAAACTGAAGAGATTTAAAAATAATAAAGTGCTTTAGAACGTCATTCGCAGTAAATTTTAGCTGAGAACTTTCACTAAAACGCTACGTTAAGCAGTTTTACGTAAAAGTCATCATAAATATTTGAGCACGTGTTTCTTCTGTTCTGGTTGCTTTTACATACTTCTACTTGAGTACACGCTCATAATATATGCTACCTTGACCCTGTTTTTTTTTTTTTTTTTTTTTTTTTTTTCCATAGGAGAGATGGATAGCTTTTTAACTTTCCGCTGGAATTATGAAATATCAAACGGAAGAAAAAGTCTAAACCAATTTTATTTTTTTTTCTTATTCTTACGTAGAAAATAATAACTTTCCAGTATTTTAAGGTAGCTATAACAAGATAACAAAAGCCAAACGTGTATGTTTTCTTTATAATATTGTGTTCAAGTGTGTCCATGTGTTTCTTTGAATTAGAATTACTGTTAATGAACATGTAATATAGCATTTTTAAGGCTTATTACGGGCGGGAAATTACAAATTACACAATGTAATTAAGTGATATTAACTCGTTAGTACCCTTTAATACTTGCCTACCTTTATGACATGGCCTTTCATGACACTACAAATAACCCAGCTAAACAATTGCTATTAGATCAGCGATATACATGTTTCAAATATAGTATAGAACTTGTATATAGGTGGCGTTAGTGTACAATGATTACTAATTGAGGTTATAAACTGAAATATTTGTTTAATGTTCAAACAGGACCATTCTTTTTGTAATTAAACATCCTTACAAAATCTACAATTATAATGGTTTTTAGAGACTTACTATTATAGAAAAAGTAATTAGTTGCACACTAGCGTCATCTATATGAGAATCCTGTGAAACCTTTAGAAAACTACACTTCGCTATTATAAAACGAGGGTAAACCAATAAGTATGTGCTCTTTTGTTCTCAACTTATGTAGGCTGTACGGCTTTCTGCGCTCGCAAGCCGATATATGGCAGATTTCAGCGTTATCAATTCAGTTCGCGTTGCACTGTTCCGAAGTAAACATATTTACACTACTGTCTGTTTAGATCGCAGAACAGTATTCCATAGTCCGTTTTTTATGGCCTGAAGTTGTGCTAGGAGCTGAAATGCATAGAAGGCTTTCAGCACAATACGGGGGAAATGTTTTAGTGGCAACCATATGCACGTTAGTTATGGTTCTACGTATGAAATTTAATTTTTATGAAGTCTCAGCGATATGGATCCCAAAACAACTCACTGCAGACCGCAAGCACAATTTTGTGACAATTTGTTAGCACCTACTGCACCGTCATACCGACACAGGAATGAAACTTAAAAAAAAATCATCGCTGGTTTTTTTCTGTGATGAAAACTGATAGTGGCGTAGCCATGTTAACTTCAATATAGCGCAAAGCGAACTGAAGGGATAACGCTGATACCGGCCACAAGCGAACGGTACCATTTAGCGCAGAAAGTCGTACAGCCAACCTACAGACGATTAGAACAAAAGTGCACATACTTATTGGCTTATCCTCATAGCATTGTAACACATCTGAATTATTTTACACACAAATATGGAACATACAGAAACTGACAGATAACATATTATACCGCAATTAACATTAGAAAAAATACGAATATATTAAGTAGACCCTACTACAATATGTAAGAGCAAATTAATATGTTTAACAAATATTTCCAAGTTATGTATTACCCTTTGAAAATCCAGGGGCAACTGACCTCCTATCCCCCCGCTGCTTACGGCCATGATCATAAGTATTCTGCCATTTAGTTTGATATAAAGTTGCTTTGATTAGTACGTAAATGCTAAGATGAAAGAAACATCCAGAAGTGTTGGGTATAAATAAATCTGTAGAATACTTTAAACTGTCAGAGCATGATTGTAACGCAATCCCTTTATCCGCTCAAGACTGCAATATGCTTTCATTGATTGGGATCTTTTTTTCTCAAATGTATTCTTACAAAATTTATATTACTGGAACATGTTATTCTTCTTAACAATTATTTCCCAAATAATTTCATTAGTTACCTGTATTCAGGGATGGATTCTGGTGTGCCTCTGAATGCTCCTCTCACCCGAAAAGAATACATTTAGTGATGAAATAAATTAATAAATTTCCTGAAACATTTACATTATTATTTTCAAATAATAATAAAATAATACTTCGTTGGAAATAACTTTCCAAGGCACGTGCAATAGAAAAAATATAGGTTAGCCTGCAGTTACGTCTATATTGCCGGCTGTCTTCTGCTATCAAAATAAAATCACTTTTGTATGCATTACGTTCTAGTTAAAATTATGTGTCGTAATAGGCATAACCACATGATATGTCATAGCAACAGTAATTTCCCCCCCCTCCTTACAGTCTCTGACGGATTGATACGTATGACGCTCTCCCAATATATGTATCAGCATCCCTTTTTACGGAGCCAGTTCACTTTTGAAGAGGTGCATTAACTTTGCCCAAAGACAAATTAAACAACTGGGTAAAAAATCCTTGCACTTTTTAATTTATTAGGTTTCGTTCAATACCGGATGAAAATATACCAATAAGAAATTTGAATAACTCGAGAACCAATAGTGATAGAATTGTTCAGTTTTTTTTTTTTTTTTTTTTTTTTCGCAAAGAGGGAAGAATATAATTTTATGCCCAGTAGATAATTGGAATGGCGTCCTTTAGTGTTCGTCAGAATGAGGAGTGCTGTTTGTTTTTGGTTAGCAGAATTCAAGTCCCTGTAAGCGTATAGAGAAGATTTAGACAACAATACGTACAGGAACCACCAGACCGTCATTGTATTGTTAGATGGCATAAAAAATGCTGAAAACTGGCTCTATGTTGAGGAAGAAAGGTAGTAAGGAAAAACAACCCCTGAATGAAGAAATGAAGACAGTTCGGGAAGCCTTTCAGCGAAGTCCAAAGTAAATCGATAAGGAGTGTGAATACGCAACTGTGAATTCCGCGTTCGACTGTGCATGATATGCATAGAAGGTTACGTCTCAGAGCCTACAAGCTACAACTTGTTCAAAAATTTCAGCGACAAACCTTGCATATATGAATTCGCTGTTGAAATGCTATCGCACATTGATGGAGACAATGATTTTCTTAAAAAGATAAGTTTTTCTTACGAAGCCACCTTCCATACGTTAGGTAAAGTCTATAGGCATAACTTCAGGATATGGGATGAGGAAAATCCATATCAGTTTGTGGAACATGAACGTCTTTATCTTCATTGTTGTCGGTTTACCAACTTCGCAGGGGTTAGAGAGACGTCCAACAAATTTATTGCTTTACCAATTGGAGATTTTGTTTGTTTGTTGTATTTGTATTGTATTAAAGGACGTTCTCGTTTCTGTTATGTTTTATTCTGTATGAGGGGAAGAAAGAAGGGGGCTAGAGAGATTACAGAAAACCATGTTCTTCCTAGTATGTGACTTTTCTTTTTTTTAGGCTTTGCCCAAGTGATGCATTTACTTTTGGTTCTTGGAAGGCCGGTTTACTATGTACTGTGTCTGCTGTTCAGAGTGCAATGGAAAGTTCACTGAGAATGGGGTTAAGGTAGATTCTGCTTGTGAATTTATTGTCTTTATGTGTTCATTGTCCAAGTGTATTATGCAGTCTTTTGTTTCGTGTTTGTATTTTTCTTGGTTAGTTTATCCTGTTCTTACTAAGTGTGTGTGTAATGTATATGTCCCCAAGAGTTCTGTTTGACGGGCTCGATAGTCGTAGCAGTAGTAGCCAGTGGCGTATTTAGGGGGGGGGCTTCCGGGCTTAAGCCCCCCCCGAAATCTTACTTACTATAGTAAAGTATATGAAATATCTTGCAGAATTTTCACATTTTCTGGCAAAGCCCTCCCCGAAAGTTAGCAAAGCCCCCCCCCCGAAAGAAAATCGTAAATACGCCACTGGTAGTAGCAGTACAAGTGCCAGTTTACCATTTCACATTGCGAAATGGATGGGCGTCCAGTCTTTGGCTGCTTTACCCTGAGAAGTTACAAATTATTTTCTTCCTCTTCTTCTTGATTTGAATGGACTATATATTCTCAGCAGTGATAATTCTTCTTCTTCTTCTTCTTTTCTTTTTTGTGTGCGGCGGGCAGGTCTTGATGGTGGAGTGCCAATCCTTCGTTTAGTTCTCACTCTTCGGGTTTACTACTTTATTTGCTGTGTCGTCCCTTGGAGAAAATTGTTTTTCCTGTTTGAAGAACAGTGCTGCCTTACTAGTATATGCCTTGTGTCTCTGTGTTAGTTTTTTTTGTAGGTTATGTATGTATTTTATCTCAATTTTGTGTTGGCCGTTTCATGGATCACTTGTCTTCTGTTTGTAACTAAGCCTGTTTGTTTTTCTAAATCTTGAGTGCATTATGAAAATATTTCCTTTTGTTGTAGTTAGTATATTGATATTTTGTTACAGAATGTGTCTGGTGGCTCTGTTAATGGATTGGTTTAGTTTTTCCTTTCTGTTGAGGAGGATCGATTACCATGGTGAGAATTGATATAACCGATTTCATTGTTGATTCTGTTGCTGTTGCTATTGTTTGGTGATTCTTCTATCGATATCAGAACAGGTTTTGTGTGGATGTTCTTCTGTGTCTTCTTGTTCTTCTTGATCGCCTCCGTGGCACTGACAAGGACCGGATGCTGGCAATGGTTAATAATATTGAGGATGGCTTGTCTGCCATGATTATGGTGAGGTCTCTTGGCGTTATCGCCGCTTCCTTATTCGGTATCCGATCTTCTTGCAGGTGGCACAAAATCATCTATTTATGTGTTTTCACATTGTTTAGTGTAGCTCTCTCTACAACGGAAACAGATCCTGGGGCGATTGCAGGCGTGAGTGGGATTATCATAAGTATAGCAATTGTAGCAAGGGTTAGGTCTTGCAGTGGTTCTAGATGATTCCACTTTATGTGGTGTGTTGCGGACACACAGACTGTCTTCGATGAATTTGTTAATTGCTACTAAATATTTTGAAAATACACGTAGGAGAGGGAGAGGTCCTGTAGAGTTCTGCATCCGGGTAAAGTTGCAGAAGTCAACGTTACTTGATTCGAATTCTTCTTTAATCTCTTTTATGATTAGGTTGACATCTAAGCATTTAACCACACAAGTGTAGTTATGTTCTTTAGGTCGTCTGTTGCCCTGTTTTTCAGTGGATGATAATTGTCCGTCTGCTCTTGTGATATCTTTGATTGAGTTTAAACACTCATATCAGATTTTGAGTCCAAAATCTGAAAGTTTGAACTTCTGTGAGAATGCTTCCTATCCTTTCTGGATCTCGATGCATAGGATGAAACTTCCGCCGTTTTTAGTTGGTCGACCCGGAAAACATTTCTTGTATTCTGGGAGCACTAGTTGCAACATATCACTGAAAGCGTTTGCTTCAGAGAAATGTTCGTCCATCTTTGTAAAGACAAAGTCGTGTTTGATGACATTTTCATTCGTGGTACTTTCTTGCTCTGGGTTTGAGTTCACATCTGATATAGTGCTTCTGTTTTGTCCTGAATTAGGAATGTGTTTCACTGAGTTACTGGTGTCAGTGTTCCTCTCTGTGGTAAGTATGTAGAAAACCCACTTCATGATTTCTTGTGTTGCTTTCTGTATTGCATCCTGTATGAGCAATTCTATTGGTTGGTTGGTTTTGACTTCCTCTGCTGCAATTATCTGTTGCTCTGCTATTTCTTTTTCTTCTGTTTGGTTCTCCTGATTGGAATCTTATTCGTAGTCCTCGAAAGGGCTAGTTTCAACTGATGGGAGCGTTCTTGTTTTGTTCTTTATTATATTTGGTAATCTGGTATAGTTGTTTCTTTAGTTACCCCTAGGTCTTTTTGGGCAGCTGCTGTGGCCAGCCCGCTGACACATCTTCTTCCAGATGGCACAAAAAGTTTGCCTGACTGGTGTCTTGCAGTCTTCAGTGTGACTTTCTCCGTATCTGAAGCATATTCTCTGGTTTCTGCAGAAGGAGGTCATGTGATCGTATTGGTAACATATCCAGCGTACTGAAGTGCGTAATGCTTCGACTCTGTGGGCTTTATCGAAGAGCGGATGAGCT
The DNA here is from genome assembly GCF_964235325.1 of Thermobia domestica. Classification (NCBI taxonomy): domain Eukaryota; kingdom Metazoa; phylum Arthropoda; class Insecta; order Zygentoma; family Lepismatidae; genus Thermobia; species Thermobia domestica. The sequence goes on from NC_137456.1 coordinate 68,193,079, forward strand.
TGTTGATCCTCTTAGGATTACGGGAAAACAACCTGATCAGCGGTACATGGCCATCTTTTCCCTGAATTCTTGTGATGTTACAGAAGTCGATGTATTGCTTCCGTAGCTCTTCTTTGATGTCGCTCGTGTTATGCTCCAGGTTAATTCCCTTTATGACACAAGTAAAGGTAGTGGCGTTTTTATGCTGCTTCTTTGTGTGATTTCGTTTGTATTAGTGGTTTCCTTTGTGTTTGTGCCGGTGTTCTTCTCTGTAGTGTGTGTATCTTCTATTTGTCTGTCATTATTTGGTGGTTGTGTATAGTGGGAGTTCTTCTTTATATCTTCTTCTTTTGTGTTCTTCTCTGTTTGTAAGGGGGAGTTCTTTATGAATGGCATTCTCGTTTTCCCAGTAGAAGTATGCGTTATTACCGAAATCCTCTTTTGTGAATGTTTTTAGAAAGTACAGAAAGTGTTCGGTGATCTTGAAGGTGAGTTTATGATGAATTGTGAAGTTCGCTTGTATCTTCGTTTCTTTTTTGATTCCATTAAAGACGACATCTCCTATTCTTCACCTCCTCGAACAGGTAGTCTGTTCTGCCAGTGATGTATATTTTGCAGAAGAGGTATGGTGCTTCCTCTTTCTCTTCGCAAACCTCGGTATGTTCACTTACGGTAAACGTGATAGACTCTTCGCATCTGATTCTTCCGAATGCTACTCTTCGTCTGCTGCTGCTTCTTCTGATGGAGGGTGGTTCCGGAGTTGGTGGTTTTGTTTTTTGTGGATTTAAGAGCCATTGTAGTTTTATATGTGTGTTTAAATGTTAATGTGATATGGTCCTGAAAAGGGTGGACTCATTGATGTTTGTGGGCGAGTGAAACTGTGAATTCCTTAGGAAGGAAACAATTTATTTTCACCAGCGGGTGTCGCCAAAGGCTGTACAGCAAGGATACTAGTGCGAATCTTGGCTATCTAAGGGGCTACCACGGCTCGATCGTTCTTTCTTTTCCCCGAGAAATACACCATGTGCGGGAATTGACAGGGCCACAGCTTGTAATAGCACTAATTTAGCTGTGTTGTCGACGAAGGGAAGGAGATCCATCTTCTCAGTGTGGATCAAAGATCAGACCACACTAACTTTTAAGCACTGTCGTCTTTCTTTTGTGACCTTGAGGTATTGATGCTCACACCGCCACAAAATGTGCTTGTAGCACTAGCAATCTCTTTAAGTATCTGGAGTGACACGATAGCACATCCGTCTACCCTCGCTCTTTCTCAGGCAACGAACGCAACAGCCCAAAACTGAAAGTGTGATGTAGGTTGACTGAAAACTCTTTCATAGGTCCATTATTCTTTAAAGAGACTATAGTTACAGGAGCAACGTACCTTGCGGTGCTAGAAAATTTTAAGCTGTAGCTCGCATACTACAGGAATACATGTTCCAACAATACGAGGCTTCTCACCATTATGCCCGTCGCGTGAGAGAATTTCTAGATAACCATCGCCAAAACAGTTGAATTGGAAGAGGAGGTCCCATTTAATGAGCCCTGAGATCGCCGGACTTTTGGGAAGGGGGCTACGTAAAAACTTTTGTATACCAAATCCAAGTTCAATATTTGGATTATCTAGGACGAAGACTCGGAGCTTGTGGATCAGTGACACTTCAACACTAGGATAGAGAGGAGATTGACTACCGCCTTGATGTTGCCGAGCAACAAAAGGGGTACACATGCAGGCGTATTAAGTCAAAGTTGAGTGATATCTTGTACTGGATATAAAATTCTATTTTTTTTTCCCTGAAAAACAAGATTGGACGATTCTGTCACTATTGGTTCTCGAGCTATTCAAACTTCTTATAGGTACATTTTCATCCGGCCACATTATATTTCAGTATTAGTAGTATGTTGCCGAAATATAGAATACACAGTACTCTCCCCACTGAATGAAGTAAATTCAAATGTGCACTGAACGTCCTCCGAAGGAAAAACAAATGCAAAGATGAATGTAATCTGCTGCTATCTGTAAGCGATTAGCATTTATTTGCACTTAAGTAAAGAAACATATTTCATCGTTAATACTGTAAGGGCGCTCAGAAAGGCGCAGATTGAGCCTATGAGATCCCTTTTTTAATTTATTTTTTTTTATTTTTTTATTTTATTTTATTTTATTTTTTTTTTTTTTAGACGGATGGGAACATTCTTTGATTAAAAATGCCATAATGATATTTTTTAAAAATGGTAAATTGAATTAAATTTAGACTGCAAAGTATGGTTGTCACCTTTTCAAGTAAAATGTTAGACACTTAGTGAAGCTAATGAACAGGGAAGGGAGGTCAGGGAATGTACCAGAGATTGTTTTCCGTAATATATATAACTATTGATAATTGATTGACTTAATAACTATTGATCCAGCCGACCGATCTCCATCAAATTTTCAAGATAGATGAGGTTTCGGGCCTCTCATCTGTAGTTTTCGTGCTCGCTCAGATAAACAGTGAGACTTCCGATGTCGTTTAAATCCAAATTCAACCCCGCAACTAGCGGAAGGAGAGGGGAAAATATATAAAAATGATCGAAAATGACCTGTATTAATGTCAAATCCATTGTTTTCAGGGTCACTAAAATGAACACTGACACTTCTGATGAATTCAGCCCCCATTAGTACTTCTAGGGAGGGATGGTGATATATAAAAATAATTGAAAATGACCGATATTAATGTCGAATTCATAGTTTTTGATGTTCCTAAGTTGAATGACAACAGTTTTGGTACCCTTTGTGTTTAAAATGAAACGTATTCTCCTCGTGCGAAGAACGGGTGTTCTAATGGTATATAATAAAAATATGATCAATGTAAATACTATGTAGTTCATATATAGAGACAACTATATGTTATGTACAGTCTTGTTTAAAAAAACCTGGCCACCACCTCTCTTCGAAAAGCTCTTTTACCTACAGATGAAATTAAATAAAAAAAATATGGATTTGGTCAAATGAGATTTTTTTAGAGTCAAAGTACTATAGTTCCCTACGTATGTCTACCGGAATATTACTTTCTAAAGCAAGGCCAGTGGCCAAAATTTTTTGAACAATATTGTACACCTGCCTCTGTTGTAAAGCTTCCCCTAATTTTGAAGGCTCTACGAAATAATGTGGAAACTAAACCCCACTAATGATAACAATGATAGCAAATAAGTATCAAACTTGGGACATTTAAAAGTATCGATAGGGTCACATTGGGAAGCGAGACATCGGGACAGTCCCAACAAAGTCGAGACAAGTGTAGGTAACCTTACTATAAAGCAAGTTATCTTTATTATTATTATTATTATTATTATTATTATTATTATTATTATTATTATTATTATCTCTATCAACTCTGGTCTCCTCTACTTCTTCTTTTTTTTTGTGAGGAGAAGGGTGGTAAATTTTGGGGACATTGCACCAAAGCATTTGGGGATGGAGGCTTCACAGATATTAATATAGTATATCATCTGCCGAAGTTCATTTTCCTTTTTGTATTCTGTACGGAAACTAAAATACTAAAAATTAAATTGGCCGTGAACTTACCTTATTGCTTTGTGCGGTATGATTGGTTGTATCGTTCGATGTGACGAAGACTAGAAGTAATCCCAAAAGCACTGCGAGAGAGCACAGCGAATGTCTAGGCATCTTTACTGTACAACAAAACAGAAGAAAGACAATTTTAAATACTGAATTTTGTAGCAGAAATCAGACAGACATTAAAAATATTGTCTTAAAATTACTGACCTGAAGGTGTCATTGTGGATGAGAGATTATTATAAGTCAGAATAGAGAGGGAAAATGTTTGCATAAGGAAGTGGAAAATCTGGAAAATCAACAGTCCAAAAAGTTCCTGGACTGACACTGAAATATCGAGCTATTGTTAATAAGCCATTCCTGAAATATAGTTCATCTATTAAAGACATAATACGTTAGTTTTAAGGATAGCCACAAAGTTCCGGTTCCGCGAGGTATCGGTTCCAGATCTGGATCCGAAAGCCCAGTTCCAGAACCGGTTCCAGACCTAGATCCGAAAACCCGGTTCCAGAACCGGATCTTAGGAACCGGCTCCACACCTGGATCTGAAAACCCGGTTCCAGAACCGGATCTTAGGAACCGGTTCCAAACTTGGATCCAAAAGCCCCTAAAAACCCGTAAAGGAGGCACAAAGTTCACCTTCAAAACACTTCAAAGAGGACTATGCGCTTGTGCCCTCCCCGCCCAGACCCGCTTGTACCTCCCAGAAAAAAAAATGGTCCACCAGTGGGTGTTTAGCTAAATGAGTTTGCCTGTTTAGACAATGAGTTTGCCAGATACCAGTTTGTTCAGCCAAATGAGACAAGCAGCCGCCGCCTGAGCGCCTGCCTGTCGCTTCTACCATTTCATCTAGCACACTATTCACAGCCTGCCATCAGCTTGGGTTTAGCGTAGTGATGACCACAAAGTTCCGGTTCCGGAACCGGATGTTCTAAAACCGGATCCGTTCAAAGCTGAAAACCGGTTCCACCAGGAACCGATTCCGGCCATCCCTAGTTAGTTTCAAATGTATAGTTGCGTCCATTCGTTAGAGGCAGTTGTTTTAGAATCAACCGCTGTCCGTTGAGCTTGATACTGCATGACAATACTCCAGCCCACACAGCTATCGTTGCCAAGAGTGCAGTAAAAGACCGTGGCTTAGAGAAGATTCAAAATTCGCCCTACATGCCAGATTTAGCACTGCAGACTGGGCAACAACAACTGTTTGAACTGGAGCATTGTCATGTTGATAGTTGAAATTGATACATTATTTCTTCCATAGATGGCACTACATGTCATGAACGGTTTGTTAACAGTGGCGCGAAGTTTGTGCTAGGCCGGAAACTTTTGGGATTACCCCCGTATATTGTTTTATATTTGCGTTCCTGGGATGAATGATCATTTCAATAACCTAAAGGAAAAGTTCAGAAATGTATAAATTACTCTAAATTCTATTTAAATAGTTTAAATTCTAAATTTAAAAAAAACCCTCTAAATTCAAAAGCTATGAGAGAATTAATATAATCCAGCAGCACAACCAAAATTTCTTGCTTCAGGAGAAAGATGTATCTGAATTTCTAATATTCGGAAAAATGCTGTATGGTTGGGTTTCTTCAAAAAAAAGTTTTCATTGGAGGTTGAGGACACGTTCGTATTCTATTTGTGATTAAGCAACTTACCCTATCTAATATGTGCTGCACATAGAAAAAACATAATTGATATTACAAAACGTGTACAGCGGTAGAATACATTTGTATCTATTATCGGAAAAAATGAAATGAAATCTTTGAGTTTTACGTCCCACGGTTATGCCGGTTAGGCTAAAGGAGACGGTGATGATGAGTGATGAATTAAATGGTGGAATGAAGAAAGTGGGAGGAAACGGGAGAACCCGGAGAAAACCCACGCACACGGTGTTTGTCCACCACAAAGTTCACTTGGCGGGGCTGGGATCGAACCCGGAACCCAAGCACCAGAGGTGAACGCTCTACCACTGAGCCACCGCGGCCCTCAAAGATCTATTATCCGAGTCGCAAGTCAGAAACTCCCTGCTGTGTATCAGGATAATATGGCTATCATTTTTTTAACACCCTGACTTTATAGAAATCGTACAGAAGTTATCTAATGCGCGTCTTGAATATAATTTAAGAAATGGAATGTTGTATTTCGTGTGGGGAGTCTTCCAAGTTTACTTATTTTTCATCGTATTTCTTTTGTCATTTAGATGTATATTTCACTAACATGCTTTTGAATAAAGTTTTTGCATGTTAAATCTAAAGGGGGAAAACTAATATGGGAACAAAATATTTCTTATGTGCTTTTATGTGTATTAGCTTCTTTAGCATGCTCTTGTGACAAATTAATTTACTATTCATGTGGTAATTTTTATTTCTTACATGTGACTTTTGGATTCACTGTACTTGTGTATTAATTGGATGATAGCTCAGGCCCTATTGTTCGTAGCTCAGACCCTAATTTGTCCTAATTGTAGTAATAGTTAAATGGCAGCACGCAGGCTGGGTGTTCCATCCGGTCCGAGAATAAAAATGATTTTTTTTTAATGTATGTTTTTGTTCCTTCATGACTCCGCGTAACATAAGTGTAGCTGTCAATCATAATATGCGCAGGTTTATACCTGAATCAGGACTTGACTTTCAAGTGTGAAACTGTTCTGTATAACCTCTTTGTTACAAGGCCATTCAGAAGGGTAAGGCCATTGGTACCGGGCCAATTTTTAGAAAACTGCAAATGTCATGTATTTAATTTCAAATGTTAGTAGGTTCTCATTTTATAATTGGTCAAAACCATGAAACGAGAACCAAGATAGGCATGGTGGCTCAGTGGTAGAGCGTTCACTTCTGGTGCATGGGGTCCCTGGTTCGATCTCAGCTCGCATCAAGTGGGATTTGTGGTGGACAAACACCATGTTCGTGTTTTTTTGGGGGTTCTCGCACTTCAATCATTCCACCATTGCATTCGTTTCTTATTACCAACGTCTCCTTTAGCCTAGTCGGCATAATCGTGGGACATAAAACTGAAGTATTACATTTTATTCTCAAGAACCAATATACACAAAATATTGAAGGAGAGGAGTTTGAACGGATATCAAGGCATTGCCCCTCCCCTGTGGCTATTTCCTCCTCATGCCATTTCGTCGATAAGTACCTTTGTTATGACCTCATAATCATCCATTGGTTGCACCTCCGTTATTCGTTGGTTACATCTCCACAGAATAGAACAGATTCAAAAAATGTATGACATGCATATTCAGCTCAGTGAGGGTGGGGGTGTAAGGAAAATTAAACTGGCCCCTAAGAATGCTAGTTATTTTGCCCTGGCTCATACTGGGATACGAATTGGCTATTACTGCTGTAACATAAAAGGTTTTATTTCATGGCAATCAACATTGAAACCGGAAGTGATTGATTTTCTTGGTGCTTCCAGTTTGAACAGGGGAATTGAAAGAGAAGACGATACGTATATTTAGAGCGCTAAATCGAATACGAATAACCGCTACTCGCTATCTATTAAGGCTTTTATTTTATGGTGATCAAAACTAAAAACTGAAAGTGGATGGTTTCTGTAATTTCACGTTCGAATACGGGTTAAGGAAAAAGGTGGAACTTATTTTTAGAACTAAATCGATTGAAAAAAAACTGCTTCTCGCTCTCTCTTATCGTTTTAGCATTATGAAAATTATTGAAACCGAAACTTGTAATGGATTTCTGGTTTTAATAAAGAGTAATGGATGAAGATAAAGTATACTCTCGCGACGCTTAATGGATTGCAGAAAAACGTGTTTCAATATCTATTACCATTTTTACTCCATAACGATCATTGTTAATGCCGGAAGTGGTTCATTTTCTGCCACTTCCGGTTGATTAAAGTGGAGGTGGAGTAAATTCTCAGGACGCTTAGCTGATTGTAAAAAAAAAAAAAAAAAAAAACAGCTTCTTGCTATCTACAATTTTTAACCTTTAAACTTTAGTTCGGTACCAAGTTTATTTATTACTTAATTTGATTTATTTCTTTTATACTTACATTGGTCAGCTTTTTTTAAACAAAAAAATCTTTTTTAACATCCTACATTATTCACCGAAGCTAAGAGAAAGTGATGAAGAGAAGGATGATAATAGAAGAATGATGAAAATGTGAGGAAACAGGAGAAACCCGGGAAAACTCATTACAAAGGCACACTTGACGTCAGAAAAAATCGAACCAGGGACCCCACGCGTCAGAGGTTGAGCGTTGTGACCACTGAACCATCGCGGTCGAGAAACTAAAATATTTCCAGTGTGTGATTACCGGACTTTCATTGCATAATTATCTATACAATGTACTAATTGGTTTGCAAATCTTATATATAAAAGAGAACGCACAAATCCTTTGTTACCTCATCACGCTAATACGGCTGAACCAATTTCTTTTATTTTTGGGGGGTTATTAGGATTTGGACCCTAGATGGTTTTTATCATATCACTTTAATTTTTAATTACCAGTGTCTTGAGATAATTGACCATTCAAGTGTCCATAACGTACAAATCCTTTGTTAGTTCATCATAGGTAAAAATAAACGTATTTATATGCAACCCGCATGACCGTGTCACTCGGCGGGTTAACATAAATGACAGGCGATATAATGTTAACATTTACTGCAATCTACTATGGTTTTTATCATATCACTTGAAAGCGAAAACTTCCGGGGTGACCGCAGCGAAGCGGGGCGGGTTAACATAAATGACAGGCGATATAATGTTAACATTTACTGCAATCTTCTATGGTTTTTATCATATCACTTGAAAGCGAAAAAGTAAAAATTATCTAAGTAACAAAGTTTATTGCGTTCCGGGGTGACCGCAGCGAAGCGGGGTGAACGCTGCTAGTACTAAATGAAAGTAACCTAAATTTCGCAACATTTCGCGTGAACTTGTCCCAAAAACACGGAACAACTTCATGACACGAGCAACTGTTTCAACAGAACTATAGCAGCCATTGATTATTATATATATATCGGTCGTATGTATAGCAAATGTAAATAAGGAAGGCATAACTTTCGTTTGTGATTTGGCAATATTCATGTAACGGGAATTTATTTCATTTTCGAATTTAGTCTTTATTTTATTTATTTACTTATTCACAGTGGCGTATTTGCGATTTTGTTTCGGGAGGGCTTTGCTAACTTTCGGGGCGGGGCTTTCCCTGAAAATGTGAAAATTCTGCAAGATATTTAATATAATTTACTACTTAAGCCCGGAAGCTCCCCCCCTAAATACGCCACTGCTTATTCAATACAACACACTAGACCCAATTACAGCGTTGTTTATATAGTCTACGAGGAAATTTACTTACAGTCCAATCTTGAAAGAAAATAATAGATTTATAATTTTTTAGTAGATAGAAGCATGACCCTCCCAAAAGAAAACCTGATGCAAAACAACATGAACTTTACTTCTCTCTCCTCCGTGGTACCCTCCACATACATAAAACGCATATGCTTCATCTTTCGGAAACACATTGATATCAAAATTATCTTTCTAGCTTAATTAGGGGCTGAGCTATTGTGGTTTTAAATTCTTAACGTAGCAGTTGCGGCAATGGGCATTTAATAGTTATTAACCAACCTGAAATGTAGTTTTCACACATTTTTGTATTGAAATTTCTCTCTACGTATGAGTAGACATAACTTTGTGTGGATGCTAATAAGGAACAAACTTATTAGAAATAAACACAAACGCAATTTCTTTTATTACTATTTACGAGATCTTCCAACACAGACACACAAAAAAGGCTGAAATTGCATGTTTCATGATTCACATAATCTATTAATTTATTTGTATTTCTCTATTTTGAAGGATGTTGTGGAATGAACCACGTGGCCTATGTTTAGCAGAAGGGGTCCAGCTCTTTTCTCTAAAAAATGTTACAATTTTGGTAATTTCTGTTCACATTCGGTTAGTTTAAGGTAGTGTTGGTTAGTTTAAGTTAGGTTAGGCTAATTTAGGTTACGTTAGGATAGTTTAGTTTATGGTATATTAGTGTAAAGTTCATTCAACGAACCTTCTGATCCTGATGTAAACATTGCAGAATTGTATTACTCCGCCAGTCATCGGATGATTGGCTATCGGTCAGCGCTTCTTTCGAGAAGCACGTGCTTGTACCCTGTCGATGTTTTACTTATTCCACGCATGTAGCCATATTCTTAACTGTGATTCGCGCTAAAGTTGTGTCAAAACCACTTTCAATGCATGCGTATTCTCTTTTATTGTATTAATTCAATTTAGTTCTTAGATAAAGAGTTGTTTCTGTTGTCTAATTCTAAGGAATTCTGATAATGAGCCTTATAAGCAAGGACTATTTTCTTCTGCTGCATGGGTGTTCTAAGGCTCTCTAACCAATAAAATCAAACAATCAGCACGTGTATTTGTTTAGATGAGGTACTGAACGTTCCTTGAATAAACTTTAGAAGTCCTGCATAATTTTCCAAAAGATAATAGAATTTCGCTTATTTCTACTAATATTACGTTAGTTTAGGTTAGTTCAGGTTAGCTTACGTTAGTTTATGTTAGGTTAGGTTAGATTTGGTTACGTTATGTTACGTCTAAGTACTTGCATCACTCATTTCTCCTGTAAATTTTGTGTTTTTTACGTGCTTCTGGACCCCTTGTACTAAACATACCCCAACCACGTTACTATTAAATTATGTTTCTTTTCATTCTTCTAACACACTTTCCTACAAACTGTCCAAAGTAAATATTTTAAATTTATTTTTTTAAATTTTATTCGTGAACAAAGTAAGACCTGCGTATAGAAATTGAGCCAATATTAGGTAAAGGAGATAGGGTAACACCTAGGAGAAAATATTGTAACAGTATTAAATGTCCTCGTATGAGAATAGTAAAGAACACAAATGAATTATTTTAGTTGGATTAAGTTCCGACAAGCCGTGCCGCACCAAACGAATGTACTAAGGCAGCGGTTCTCAACCTAATTGCTATCACGACCTCCATATCCTCTTGCCAGAGACTCCCTTATAATTTCTGGTTTGTAATAAGCTTGTGTGAGATTTTTCATGTACCTACTGCGTAGATTTCACGATATCCACCTATTTCTATTTATTTATTTAATTAATTTATTTATTTATTATTTAAAATGGCGGAGTTAAGGCATAACCTTTTCTTCCACTCAACCACTTACATTTTACTTTTACAGTCGGATTTCATAATAGTTTTTTTTTTTTTTTTAACGACGAAAATACGAGACCGACATACAGAACAATACAGAAAATAAAACATGAAAAGTGAAAATGAAACTTATTACATACAAAATAAACACTAAAATAAACAAGCGACAATGCTGAAGATATGTTAAACTATTGTGTTGGAAAACAGATTTAAAGAAAAAAAAAACAAATGGATAAGATAAGCTGTGGTTAAATGAATTTTAAGAAGATGAACTATTAAAATGTTTTGTTCAAATAACTTGGCCTAAGGGACAAGATAAACAAAAGAACAAGGCCTTTTAATTGTGAAAACCATGATAAAGTGGGGGATATAAGGAGAATCCAGGCTGGCTAAAGGGACGGAAGCAGCCAAAGACGAAGGAAAAGTTATTTAGCCATGTGGGTGAGAGGATTTTACCTAACATTTATGTAAGACCTTTTTTTTTTTTTTTTTTTTTTTTTTGTAAAATCTTAGTTAGAGAAAAATTTGAGCTAAGTAAGGTTTTTTGTGTATAATATTTTGTGTTTACAATTTTTTTTTTATTTTAATGTAATTTTATTGTGTTCTTACATTTTTATTAATCATGACTCCCCTGGCCATATGCTAATGCTCACATTCTTTTTTGGCTAGATTTTACATATTTTATACCACATTCTTTTTTTTAATTTTTCTCTATTTCTTGGTTAAGCTGATGGGTTTCTCAGTGCAATCTATATATATAAAAGAGAACGCACAAAATCCTTTGTCCGCTCATCACGCTAATACGGCTGAACCGATTTCTTTCATTTTTGGGGGGTTGTTAGGATTTGGACCCTAGATGGTTTTTATCATATCACTTTAATTTTCAATTACCAGTGTCTTGAGATAATTGACCAATCAGGTGTCAATACGTACAAAAAATCCTTTGTCCGCTCATCACGCTAATACGGCTGAACCGATTTCTTTCATTTTTGGGGGGTTGTTAGGATGTGGACCCTAGATGTTTTTTATCATATCACTTTAATTTTCAATTACCAGTGTCTTGAGATAATTGACCATTCAGGTGTCCATACGTACAAATCCTTTGTTATTAGTTCATCATAGGTATAAAAATAAACGTATTTATATGCAACCCGCATGACCCTGTGACTCGGCGGGTTAACATAACTGACAGGCGCTATAAATCACTTGAAAGCGAAAAAGTAAAAATTATCTAAGTAACAAAGTTTATTGCGTTCCGGGATGACCGCAGCGAAGCGGGGCGGGTTGGGGTGACCGCAGCGAAGCGGGGCGGGTTAACATAAATGACAGGCGATATAATGTTAACATTAGTGCAATCTTCTATGGTTTTTATCATATCACTTGAAAGCGAAAAAGTAAAAATTATCTAAGTAACAAAGTTTATTGCGTTCCGGGGTGACCGCAGCGAAGCGGGGTGAACGCTGCTAGTTATTTTTATAAATTTCATAATTTTTGTTTTGTTGAGTGATTCCATATGCCGTTAACGCGCAGTGCAATTCAATCACGGAAATTAGGTGTAAACTTCACCAAAATGCAGTCGGTTACACACAATCTTACTAATTCCTGGTTACATTCCAACCCCCCAGCACCAGCTCCCACCTCACAACATTTCTCTCATCAAATTAACAATGTTACATCAAGTCCTCAAGTTAATGGGTCGCCCTTAACTAACATTTCAAACCTATCCGTTGTTAATCCCCCATACCAAATCTGAAAAACTGGTTACATCACAAAGTAAACTCATGCTTAGATTGTGGCTACTTTAAACGGAGTTGCCAACAAAACATTGACACAGTTCAAAAAATACCGACGGGTGACCTCTTCGACTGCTGGACCATAAATATATGTGGCAAACTTATGCCATCACAGGGTGACGAATACACACACTTTTATGTAGGTGTGGAACAAGTATCATCATTTACGGTCACTAAGCCTATAAAATCTCCTACTACAAATGCATTCATAGATTTCATTACAACTGAAATAATTATACCCTACGGCGTCATGCGCAATTTACGTCTCGACCAGCAAAGTAGTCACGTGAGCTCCAAATCAGAAGCATTTCTCAATTCTCTAGGCATTAAGGCCATATACGCGTTACCAAATTTGCATAAGTCCATAGGACAAGTAAAATCAAGAATTTCAAACTTGCAAACAGCCCTCAAATTTCTTACCAGACAGGACCACAAACAGTGGCCATTGCATTTACACAAGGCTACGGCTACAATTAATCACACTCCATTAACACAGTTTGGGGTTTCACCATCTCACATTTTATTTGGAAAGGAAGTGAGATTCCCAATTCAGAACTTTCTTCATGATGATACACCTCCCACTGACATCAATGACAGGCTAGTTATGCTCAAAGAACTACGGGACCTAATAGAATTCAGGAGGGAACAATTTTTTCAGAAGCATAAAGAAAAAGAGAAAGCCAAAAACACCCCCACCCAATTCATTCCCGGTTCCCAAGTTCTTTTAAAAAAACTCAGCACAAAGAAAAACGAAAGTAAACCTCTGAGGCAACTTTATACAGGCCCACACACAGTTCTGAATAAACTTAATAAAAATTCATATCAAATTAATGTTAAAGGAAAAATAATTAATGTTGCAAAGAACAGACTTAAACTATACATTCCAGACACAGAGAAAAATACAGTTTTTAAAACTAAATATAACAAATACCTACGCGGCATCAAGGAATAGGCAGCAAACATGGCATACAACCCCACCCAAATAAAAACTTATAACCCAATCCACTCCCACAAAGCACGCAATCTCCGTTGCAAACAACTCATATAACTTCATTGCATCCTTTCCACGCGTTTTTTTTTTTCTTTCAACCACATTGCTAAAACCATATTGTAATTATCTAAAACAGTAGTGCTCAAACAGTGTGTCGCTACCTATGTTATCTCATGCAGCAATAATTATCGTTTCACTATATTAAAGCATCATAGATGAATTGTAAAAACAGGCTGCATGATCTTTTAACAATCCTTAAGTGCATGGTATAAAAGCGTATGGTCAGTAACGAAAAGTTGAGCACCACTACTCCCAACCAAACTCACTGCCATTCATTAAGTGTCTCTCCTTAGCCCATCTAAATTGTTAACAAACATCCCTCAGGAAATTTAATATCTCAAACAGTCATAATTTTGCACTTTCAAAACGGTCTAGCTATAGGATTAGTGATAAAACACATTCCTATGATTGACTATGTATAGATAAAATGATGCACATACTTAAGTGATTGTGTATAATGTATACGTTCATACATTTCTTGTATATAGTGGATACCGAATGGATTAAACCGAAATTTGGTCAGTTAATTCATACTACAAATATGAAATACGACCAGTTTCAAACTGGAAGCTGTTTGAAAATTTTAAAACTTCCTAACTCTCTTAACTTCGGGTCATATGATAAAAAAAATAAAGTGATTTCTTATTTTGGTTAAAAAACATGTTGACAATTGCTTAATTGAGCATTTTAATTTCCGAGAGGCCACCCCTTGAGTTACCTCATATTGTTGTGAATTTGGTTCATTGTTGTGTATGTGTTCAGTATCACCAAAAACTATTAAAACCAACTTGTTTACATTTAAGAGTTAGGAAACAAATAAAATCCCACATCAAAAATATACCTTCATTGTGGCCAGCTTGCTGGAAAAAGACACTATTTAAATTAATATTGTATTTCAATATGCAGGTTTTGTTGCATTTGTATTTTTCTGGTATTTCAATATGTTGTTCTCATTAGTTTCATATCGTACCTCTTTCATTTAAATTGATTTTTAAACAACTCTGCATCTGTTGAAAATGTTTAGTAGACCTATTTTTGTTGTTCTTAACAGTACCGGCATGTATACTATAAAAATAAAATATGCCTATCAGAATAAAATTCAAAATAATATTTAAAAATATTTTCTGGTGTTAGATCTAATTATATTTAACTCTTCCGCTTATATTCGCGATCCACATAATAGGAGTCGCGACCCTCAGGTTGAGAAACCATGTACTAAGGTAACTGAACGTAACAAAACCAAACCAATTCATAAGTCATTATTGTTGTGTTGAAAAAGCTAGCAGCTGTTAACAGAATAAAATTCCTACTATAGATATACTACATTGACTTGACACCTGGTCTTCAGTTCCAAGCGCTGCTATCGGCTGAAGGAATTCCACTCCCTTCCATCATCCGCTCTCGTTTAACAACAGCTGAACCCTTATTGGCTCAACGCGTGGGTGTGTCGAGGGTGTGAGCTTTAGTTTGCGTTTTTGCCACGGATCAAGACATTTTGTCAGCACTATAGTTTAACATTCCGAGTTTATGCCCTTTATGCTATAGGAGACGGATAATTAATGAAAGCAAATTATTTTGGAATTAAATTTTTTGTGCTTTCCCATCGGGAATCGAATCCAGATCCACGTGCCCCAAAGGCACACGCACTAACCACTAGACCAGCGGGGAGGGCTAGTAAGGAACATACTTTTAGGGGTAAGCAGGGATGTAACCAGCACGTTTTCGTTAGATTCACAGTATTTTAAGAAAGGAGAGTGTACAACTTGTTTTTAGTCTAACGGAGGGTGACCAAATCGTCAACTACAAAAAAAGGGACACCTTTTATTTCTGGATAGGTTGCTCCTCTAAATATATTTTTTTAGCCTCTCCGTTCTCTCTCTCTCTCTTTCTGTATCTCTCACGAAAAGGGTAAATTTACTTATTTGTTTTAAGACCTATTGAAAAGGTTGTGGAATTAATTAGACAACAAGTAACTATCAGCTTTTTTTTTTTTTTTTTTTTTTTTTTTGTAAAGGTAAGGGATTAGGTTTAGGAAATTTCTTTAATCATCTATTTTTGTTTATATAATCATACTTGACTTCGTATCAAACAGACTAACCCCAGCCATTAGAGGGTTACGCCCTCTCTTTGGCATAGGTTTCAATACGTATTAGTTTTGCTAATTCAGGTACAATAGATGGTCTAAGTGTAATTAACTATCAGCAGCTAACAAAAAATGAAATATTTGAAAACATTACTAAAAGTATATGAGCGCTCATATCTGTCACCGACAGGATTTATAATTACTCGTAGCATCGGATTCCAACTTTTTTTTTTTTTTTTTTTTTTGCATTTTCTTACTTTTAAACATTATTTCACTTACAACTAGTTTTCTTTTTTCTTTCACTTTTATAGTTCCGTACCTATATTCTCCTTTCATAGTGCGTTACATCTTAGTCAAATTCGGAAACACTGTACTGTACTGATGACAGCGCTTCAATCTTCCACGCCCGAAACAGAGAGTAAAAACAGGTTACATTGTTCTTCATAAGACCTTTAGCCCTTTGCACTGTCGTCTGCGGAGTGGGGAGGCCTAAGAGGGAAATCAATGGAATCACCACATCCAATGCCGCAAACGTCGTAATGACGTTGCTCAGTAATTAGACATATTCAAATATAATCACATAGCTTAGAAAATAATCATATAAATTAGGAAATTTTAGCGATTCGAAAGGTTTTTGGTACCCAATGTAAGTAAATACGGGACATTTTGGCGTCCCGGGATAATTTTTCGGGACACCGAGAATGGTAGTGAAAAAACGGGACAATCCCGTTTTTACGGGACGGTTGGTCACCCTAGTCTAACGTCACATGATTATGTACCGATGCTAATGAAGGCGGTGATGATGAGATGAATAATAATGAGAATGATGAAAGCGAGAGCGAACGGGACAACTCCGAGAAAATCCACGCTCACGGTGCTCGATCGCCACAAAGCCTACTAAGTGAGAGCCAGCGTTTCTTTCAGAAAAAAATGTTCGGGGGGGTACACTTAGTATTCGGAGAGTCACATTATTTTCACACTATATTATTGTATTTATATTATATTATAGACTTAGTATTTTGGTCTTCTCAGTGGGGTCACTCTCAGAACTCTGGGGGCAGTACCCACCAAAAAAAAAAAAAAAAACATGTCTGAAAGGAAAGATGTTATAAAATAGAGGATCTGCCCTTACAACAAAATCTTGAAGCCATACATCAAAGTTTCGCCACCCCTACTCTGCCCACTCCGCCCAATAAGATCGCAATGTCAGGGGCGTAAATAAGGGCCCCGCAGACCCCGCATGCGGAGGGACCTGAAGCCATCAGGGGCCCCCAAATCGTGAAGTTGGACGTGCAGAAGGGGCCTCACTCCACGCTGTCTGCGTTGAGGCTCCCAAACCTTTAGTTACGCCACTGGGCAATGTATTGAGCCAACAATCATGGCGGAAACGAAAGTAGCCAATCAGACGATAACAGAAACGAGAGTAGCCAATCAGACGGTCGTTGCTCGTCGATGCTCGATGCTCGGTTGTTTTTTGGCTTCATTGATTTTATAGGATGAAAATACATATGGGCAGATCCTCTATTTTATAACATCCTTGTCTGAAAGAAACATTGGTGGCAGCTTGGATCGAACAGGAAGTCATGCACCAGAGGTGAGCCATCGTCTTCCTATTGAGCTGATGTTGATAGTATTTTGCGTAATGTTCAACATGCAATAAATCCCATTTTTTAAAAAATAAATACTGGACCTCCAAGGTCTTACTGTGCCTTAATTCATCATAAATATGAGTAATGCTAAATTCTACAATAATATTAGCATTTATTGAAAATAAAAATATCCAGACATACCAATCTATATATCTCATTGAGCTGAACGTAATGATATCATTGCATGTAAATCATCATGTCAGTCACCCTGACATCCCCATAAATGCTCGAATTTTCGTTAAGTATATGTTCAAAAATATAGTGTGTACCCACCACTATGTACACTCATGTCCAAAATTATTGTCGCATGTCTATAAATGTTGTTGTAGGAATATAATTTGATAACGAATTCGCTCGGTATTTCTTATAATGCTAGTATGTGTATAATCGGCAAAGACATGTATGTGGCAAACTTCATGTCAAAAGAGCATTAAATAAGAATAAAAAAACGAAAATAAAACTTTCTTGTCCATTTAGTTTTGTTTACTCATTCTACATTTTGTTTTACTCATTCTAATTTTCGTATTTATAATTTTTTTCCTGTGAAATTTACCACAAATATACATTTTCCGATTATACACATAGTATCAGTATTAAAAGTACCCTGCAAAATCATTATCAAACTATATTCTTACAAGAAGACAGTTATAGATATGCGACAATTATTTTGGGCATGAGTGTACTTACTCTCCTCCTTTCGTAAATTTAAGATAAGAATATACTGGACCCAGTGGCGTAGCACACTTTTGCAGGGCTCCCCGCATTGTATAGAGAAGGGGCCCTAGTTGTAAAGCCGATAGAAGTAAGGTTGAAGTTCTACTTCTTTAAATCTTTATTCATCGCAAGACTTCGGGGCCCCCTATACGTCGGGGCCCCCCGCACTGCGGGGGTTGCGGGGGCAGCTACTACGCCACTGACTGGACCATAACAAATATTAGGTCAGTATAGACGGTGTATTCCTGTATATGTCCCCATCATATCTCTGCATCATGTGTTGTTTTCGAGAAAATTCATTGAAAAACTAATGTTTTCGTGAATGTAAAAAATGGTTTCCGTCCGATATCAATGACGATACCAATGGTTGTAGTCCGATACGACAAAAAAGAAAATACATCAAAAGATTGCGATTAGGGATGCGCACGAGACAAGATTTGTGGCTGTCTCGTCTCGAAAATGTCCTGTAAAAGTGATGTCTCGACTCGAAAAATATATATTTCTCTATTGGAAGAGCCGTGTCTCGATTCGAATTTTGTCAGGAAAATCCTGTCTCGACTCGTCTCGTGCGCATCCCTAATTGCGATCATGGCCAATAATAATTATTTTTTTTAATTAAGAGAGACACAATTTTTGAACACCCCTAAATCGAGTTTTCGTATTATACTGAATAAGCACATCATACAGAGTTAAGTAATAATTTGGGTTTGGTTATATTATATGTAGTTCTCCAGATATAAGGTGTACAAAAAATTTTTTTAATTGAAAAATATTGGATCTTTTGATTGAAAAAGAAAAATAAGATTACTTCGAAAGAGATATATTATAAACAGAGTGGTGGATGAGCATTTAGCTTCAATCCTGCAAATTAGAGTATTCCGGGTCGAACCAGATTAAAATAAACTAATCGTTAGTAGGACTTAGCTTACAAGAATTTTGTAAAATGCATTATTGTTGTGTCTAACAATTTATATTCGACTACCTAAAGTTTTTTTTTTTCTTTTTTCTTTGACCCTTTCATAAAAAAGTTTGCCCGTCACTGCTTTAAACCGTGCTGTGGTGATTAGTGTTTTTGGAAATTGCAACCCAAACGCGGATGTTCAGATTCTGTAAAGTTCAGATGTGGGACTTTGTTGCAGTATTCTTTTCCAGGGTCCTATTACATTCTGCATTCGTTCTACGGTTTTTGTTGATAATGCCCTTCAAAGTTCGGCAATCCTCTTTCTAAAGTTTCTCTTTCCGTCCACTTCATTGACTGTGTTTTGCCGTGAGTTCTGTATTATCCACTATCTCCTATACTTGCACCAACTAGCTATGTATTTACAATTTGCCATCTTTGAAACTCAGAGAAATCTATTTTGTATCACCTCCGACTGCCTGCCTCCGTTCTACCCAGCCTGACGTACACAGATGATCATCTAACACACCATTAACAACAGGCAGACACTGCACACGTATTTTCAATATTATTACCTCAAACATCTGACATATTGCGAAACTACATTATTTTGATAAGCATCTGTATATGAAATTCAACATTAATGTATTTGATATATATCGAATTATCTGTGTATTTTCCTGACCAAAGTAGTTGACCTCCGTTCATCTTAACAATAATCTCTCTAACCTTTCAACTCTTTTCACCTTCAGATGTCATCTATTCAAATTTAGGTCAATGTGAATTACAATAAACGTGTATTTTTTTTCTTTCTTTCTTTCCAATGTCTTCTTGACAATTTATAATAATAATCCTTCTTTGACTTCTACAAGTTTTCAGTTATCAAAGAGTCTGATAGAATAGGGAAATCTGCAGCTTTATGTTTGCTTCTTATGGTGCATAGCACTATGCATAAATACTTTTCAAGATGCAGCAGGGGCGGCGATTAGGGGGGAAATAGGGGACAGTTGCCGCCTTTACTTTTCTGAAGTGACTTCTTAATGTATATAGTTTCATTTAGAAATGTAAAGTTTTTGTATGTATTACTGGTTCATAGAAAACATAATACCATATAATATTTGCCGTTGAGTGAATACTTATTAGTTATTTGTCTTCGCGTGGAGTTAAGAAAGCTACAGGAATTGCGTTTTAATTGCAATTTAAAGCAATTAATATTGCAGTTGCGTATTTCTTTAAAATGTCGTATACATATGCTTGTAGTATTTACTGTCTTTTATTTTCTAAAAGCAATAACATACATTTCAAAGCATGTGTGGAATTAAAAATTAAGTTGTTCATTAATCCCCAGTTTCAATGTAACTTCTACAAAACAAGCCTCATTATTCATTACAATGACTAATATTACCCTTTCTATTTATTTGTTTTGCAAATTTGTTATTAAATAATCTGATTACACAACATTCCAAACAGAATTTTAAGATGTTCATGAGTAAGGAATCAAATCTCTTCTTACACTTTCGTTGTTTAAAAGTACAAAGGGTTAGTACCTAAGATTGCGTTGCTCTTCTCAATTTTCTTTATAACTAACTAACTAACTAACTAACTCTATGGCCTATGGAACCCGGAGGTTCAGTGCCGCGTTCACAAAAGCTCTCCACTGCCTTCTATCCTTAGCTAACTGCATCCAGTTTCTACTTTGTATTCCAATCTCTGCGAGATCCATCTTAATATTATCCTCCCATCTGCGCCTAGGTCTTCCTAATGGTCGTTTTCCTATGGGTCTACCAGTCAAGACTTTGAAAGCGTTTCTACTTTCTTCCATTCTAGCTACATGACCTGCCCACCTAAGCCTCCTAGACTTCACGACCCTAACAATGTTGGGTAAACCGTATAAACTCTGTAGTTCCTCGTTATGAAGCTTCCGCCATTCCCCATTTTCGTTCCTCTTGGGTCCGAATATTCTTCTCAGGATCTCTTCTTCTCAATTTTCTTTATAAAATATGAAATTCAATATAAGGTATTTTAACTTAAATAGATAGTATCCTATTAGCTATAGGACCTTTCGTCAAACAAAACAAATTCCTTAATTCTTGCTAAAATAAATCATTAACGATTTGAGAACTGGCAAATGAAAGTTCTGCATCCATTATGTTTACGAGGGGGTGAAATATAGTTGTTTATAGTAGTATTAATAAATAGGGATCGGATTTTAAGGTGCAAAAATGTGGCAGGAAAAAGGGAATAAAAGGTGATGAAAAATCATTCAAAAAGGTGCAGGAAAAAAGGTGCTAATAGGATATCTTTATTAAGTTCTATAATATACATTCTTTGGGGACATTCTTTATTCATTACACCAGCAAATATTGTTAAAAACTTGGCTTTAAACATTTGACATAAATTGCAAAATTGTTTTATTTATTCTCATAAACTTGTACAACATTCAACATTCTTGGAATAAAATTGTACTGGGTTTTCAGAAACTAGTTATACTTGACTATACACAACATTTATATGGTTTCGAATGTTAATTTCTGTCGCTTGGAGCTCAGGTGATCCTTAATCATTGCTCTACATCAATGGAAACCAGTGGTGCATAAGCACATGGACAGGAAGTTTAGTTTGACATTGCAAAGGTTTCTACGTCCGGATTGATTCGCAAATTCAGTTCAAATTTGTCCTTAGCAAGTGTCTAAATTTATTGAATGTTATGTGCAAACGAGATTGAAAATAAAACATATTGTTTTGTCCAAATTTAAAAAAAAAATGAAAAAAGGGACAATAAAAGTGCTGAAGGCTGAAAGAAGTTTAAAAAGGGGAAATTTTATTAATTTAGCAAAAAAAGGTGCGACATTCACGAAAAAGATGCAACTAAATGCCTTCATTTCAGTTCGTTTTATGCCCGGAAATACATATTTTGAAATAACTACACTTTTATAAAAGGTACTGCACCTTAAAATCCGCTCTCTATTAATAAGGATTTAAAAAATGATGAGGACAGTGACACCGATTTGGAGTTCGAAACTAAAGATTTCTAGATAAGTTTTCACTAGATAAGATTTCTAGATAAGTTTTCACTAGATAACATTTCTACATACTTTTCACTAAATAAAATTACTAGATAAGTTTTCACTAGATAAGATTACTAGATAAATTTTCACTAGATAAGATTTCTAGATAAGTTTCCACTAGATAAGATTTCTAGATAAGTTTTCACTAGATAAGATTTCTAGATAAGTTTTCACTAGATAAGATTTCTAGATAAGTTATCACTAGATAAGATTACTAGAAAAGGGTATTATTACTATTGTTGGTAGTATTATACTTTTTTCGCCAATTATCACGTGCATAACAAATATACGATATTTTTTTAATATACGATAAATTTAAAGACAAATTTAAAATAAAATAATTTTTTAAAAAAATAAAATAAATTTAAAATAAAATAAATCTAAAATAAATTTAAGACAAATTTAAAATAAATTTAAGGAAATTGATAATTTTGTTCTCTGAGGTTGGGAACTCTGATCAGCTCCACTGAACTGTGCTCCATTGAACACCAAGTATGTACTCCTTGAATTAGCTCTTATTTGCTCCTTGAAAAGTTGTTCATTAAAAATAAATACATATAATAAAATAAGGGTTATGGAATGCAACGTGGCATTTAGTACAAGGTGACCAGACGTCCCGTTTTAGCCGGGACAGTCCCTTGTTTCCAACCTTTGTCCCGTTTTTTTATTATCAAACGGGACGCCTAAATGTCCCGTTCTTAAGCAAAAATGACCCAGGTGTCCCGTAAATTATTATTCAAAATGTAAATGATCAATGCAAATTCTACGCTCTTCCGTACCGACACTCATTGGGAAGTTTTAGCCGTGCCTAGAGCTTCTGAATGTTCAAATGAGAATTGAGTGTTCTCTGGTTCAAGTGGGAATTGAGTGGGAATTCCTAGTGTTCAAGTAGTTAAAAGTATTGCTGGGTTGTACTTAAGTTGGAAACGCTGTGTTATCATTTTTACTTGTGTATTTTGTAAACTGAAAACACTACTAAGTCCCAAAATGCAATGTGGAATTCCCCCTCCACCGCCCTCCGTCGCCGATTCGTATGCGTCCCGTTTCTGAAAGTAAAAGTTCTGGTCACCTTAATTTAGTAAGGTGTGTGGTCAGCGCAAAGGTTTCAAATCTTCATCGTATTTTTTTTTCTATATCTCACTTCACTTAAATAACGCCCCGATTCCTTCCAGATTCTAAACTCACACCGAAAATTCCATGTCTGTGCTGGCAATCGAACAACGGTACTAATAGTCTTACAAATTATCTTACATTCAACAATACTCAACAGATGACAGTATATCCACAAAAATAAAACGAAGTTATTGTACCTCGTTTCAAATATTTTGTGTAACTTATAAAACAATTTTAATACCATAATACTTAACGTAACGAAAATTATTTGTTTTGCAAATATACACATATTTGCATTAGATATTTACAATATCACGAATTCTCAAAATGAATTAAAAGAAACTTAATTTAGTAAAAGTTAATTCCTTACATTCTGGATAATTTTCACTGATATGAGATCTGACTGAGATTTCACTGAAAAAATACACTTTTTTTGCGATAATTTTACCTAATATAAAATTAGCCTCTTCCCAAATGTAATAGTTCAAATTCTTATGTATTAAACCCACAAAAAATACTGTTTAAATATTATTCAAATCATTCAACAATTTTCCGGTCGCTCATTGTCTTCAAAATTAATGATCTTTTGAAACAAAATTTACAAATAAAGGTAGATCACAGTTCAAGGGGAAAAATATTAACAACTTACATGATTTTTTCGTTTTATTTTTCTCTTTATGAAATATAAGTTTAAACGATTAAAAATAAATTATTTTAGATCATTAGTAATATTTATAAACAGATTTTTTATTGACAAAACTTAGTTTTGTCAATAAAAAATTTGTTTATAAATATTACTAATGGTTTAAAATAATGTGTTTTTAAACATTTAAACTTGTATTAAATAAAGAAAACAAAAAATGTAAATTTATCCAAGCGTGGGCACTTTTACCATTAATATGAACGGTACCGGTAGTTCATACAAATATTGAAAAAATATTGCTTGATGATACAGTACCGGTATTATATTATAATGTCAAGCATAGACAGAAGCTTGCTTCTGTAGTTTTTTTCTCCCATCCCATTCCCTTTTTGATATTTAAATTAAGTCATTAACTTATGTCTTTGAGCAAAATTAATTGTATTTGTTAAAAATAGAAGCAAAAGAAAAGTGAACAAACTGTAGCATTATTTGCTCACCATTTGAGACATGCCGGTATCCTGAAATAACATGAAACATAAGTATCTTTTTTTCTTTCTTTTAAGATGTCGCGTTGTATAACATGACACGATTTCATTACATAATCTCATAGCTGTGATGCAACTCTAGCAACAACATTGCACAGAACTAAGGTATGTCACCTACCAGTATATCAAGTTTTTTAGGTTGAGTGTCACAAGTTGATTCCCCTGCCACCCGCATATGTTCCATGTACCATAATATACACGTATATTACTACCTATTACTTTATTATATACACTATGGTTTGTTACTTCGCTACTTAAAAAGAGAGTATGCATTTGTATAGATCTACGTGTTGTGAATAAGTATTTTGTTATAACTCAGTATTTAGATTATTATAAATGTATTTCAGAACGTAAAGATCTGAGTTGAATGAGAGTTACTTGTTTTTTGCATTCTTATACAACACGAGATTATGAAAGGCAGGATTCACTATTAATGTATTGACTGGAGCTTGAAGGAAGTGAAATTGACGGATGCACGGACCACCATGCAGGACTAATGCTCCGTTTCCCACCATGTTTTTGGTCCACCTCTCCGGAAGAGATCTGGGTTACAAAAATAAAAAAAAAAAAAATGAAATAGTCCCTATTTCGGTCTTACGTCCCACGCTTAAGTCTTGTAAGCTAAAGGAGTCGGTGATGATGAGAAATGAATGAAATGGTGGAATGAAGAAAGTGGGAGGAAACGGGAGAACCCCGAGAAAACGCATGATCATTGTGTTTGTCCACCACAAAGCTCACTTGGCACGAGCTGAGATAAAACCAGGGACCTCATACTCGAGAAGTGAACTCTCTATCGCTAAGTCACCGTGTTTCCCATCTGAATTACAAGAGCGCACCACTAACTCTGAGTATAGATATGACATATTTTGATCAATATGTTTTCTTATGATCTTAAACTAAAATTATTCTTTATATGACAAAAGTAATTCTAAGTGGTAATCAGAAGCCTTATATTTGCAGATCCTTTACTTTTCCTATCAAAACAGTTAAAATGTTGATAGGACTATGTGAAAAAGGACTCACCACTCTTATCAGATTCAAACAACAATAGTAAAATAATGCTTTATAATTTCTAAAATCTTTCTCGTAACAGTTAATACATTGTTCGAGTCATCAAGTCTAGGAGGCTCAGGTCGACAGGTCGTGTAGCCAGAAATGGAAGAAAGTAGGAACGCTTTCAAAGTTTTAACTGGAAATCCAATCAGTTAATGACCATTAGGAAGACCTAGGTACAGATAGGAGGATAATATTAAGAATCTCACAGAACTAAGAATACAAAGTAGAAACTGGATCAATTGACTAAGGACAGAAGTCAATGGAGAGCTTCTGAAAACGCGACATTGCACCTTTGGGTTCCATAACCATTGAGTTAATTAGTTAGGCTAACTATGTTGGATACGTAAATAACGGTTAACAAATAACGGTTTTTGTAATAGGTTCAGCGTCCCAAGAGAACATATCAACACGACCTACAACACTCTACAGAAATCTGAAGTGGTTACAATTAGTGGTGGGCACAAAAACTGTTTTTTTTTCGGTTTTCTCCAAAAACCGGTTGTTCACCGAAACCGGTTATCGGTTTCTCTTAAAACGGTTCGGTTTTTCACCTGATCCGGTTTCGGTTTTCTTTAAAACCGGTTCCGGTTTTTTTTTTTAAATTTTTTTCTATTTCTGACCAGAATAGTGTTTCGTTGTTCTCCGGAAGCCGAATCTGATTCCAAAGAAATAGTTTTGTGTTTTCCAAAAGTTTTCCCTGAAACCAGTTTCAGTGAAAACCGAACCGGTTTTGGGGGAAAACCGTAATGTCGGTATTTTGGGTTTCGGTTTTTCTAGATACCAGTTTCCGGTTTTTATAAAAACCGACTTTGCTCATCCCTAGTTACAATATATGAGTGCTTGAGGTTTCAATATCTATATCCATAGGTAAGACATATTGAGAACGGTAAGATATATCGAGAATCGGTTTTTGCAATCAATTCAGCGTCTCGGGAAGGAGTTTGGTCCATTTTTATCTATCTGTTGAAACCGTGGTGAAAATCTACGATTTTTCGGTTACAACTCTGATCGTATAATGGATAAAATGGAAATAGTTAGCGACAAGCTGTTTCTTGATATAAATTCAGTACCAACAATATGTTTCAACTCACATTTTATTATTTTTATTGCAACCGGAAGTGATACATCAATTAGCACTTCCGGTTTTAATATTAATCTCCATAGAGCAAAAATAGTAAGAGATAGTCAGTAATGGCCTTTTGATATGGTTTCAGAGTCCGAAGAAAAGGTTGAATTTTTGATCTTATCACTTTATTTGTAACCTGTAGCTATAGTTGTACAGAAGTACTACCACAAGTTTGAGTATTGAATTCACATAGTTTGAAAGTCTACCGTAGTTTTACAACTGGTTATTATTATTATTATTATTATTATTATTATTATTATTATTATTATTATTATTATTATTATTATTATTATTATTATTATTATTATTATTATTATTATTATTTAACAGTTTTCCGACAACAAATTGCGAATAGTTACCCAAAGTAGTAATATTCTTACTTCTTCGTTAGTAACACATTCAGAAAATCATAATATTAAATATTATGAAATTAACCATCGAGTAACTTGACAGTGCCAGAATTTGACAAATTTCAAAGCAATAAATTTTGATCACAGTTGTGCATTGTTATGGGCAATTCTGGGGTATAATTTTGTTAGATCTGGCTCGGAATGTGCACAAATTTCACATGAATTAAAATTATATAGAAGTGAAATGTAATCTTTGAGTTTTAGGTCCCACGCTTATAGCGCGTAGGCTAAAGGAGATAGTAGATAAAAACCACGAATAAAAAATCATTAAGCAAAAGCCACGCAACGGTTTGAAACTAGACATACCGGGGATCGAACCCCAGATCAGCTACTTCTAAAACGAGTAAAGCCGTAGCAATCGACAGTACAAGCGGTGCAACTCCCGCTGTTTGAAGTTCAAATTACGTTTCATTGAATACTTAAAATTACAGTTTTTCATTGGGCTACGTAAAATTTGTACATTTAAATTTTCAGATTAGCAACAAGCTTGTGTTAATCTCGTTTTTACTCTTTCATTGCTACAATGCCAGTAAATTTCAACAGGTAAAAATCATTTAAATATTAGTCTAAAACGTTTAAAAAGAGTTAGCATTGTATAATGCACAATATCTAGCAGATAGAATGCAGAATAGCAAAAGAAAATGAAATGAAATGAAATGAAATCTTTAAGTTTAACGTCTCACGGTTATGCCGGTTAGGCTAAAGGAGACGGTGATAATAAGAAATGAATGAAATGGTGGAATGAAGAAAGTGGGAGGAAACGGGAGAACCCCGAGAAAACCCACGAGCACGGTGTTTGTCCACCACAAAGTCCAAACGGCGCAAGCTGGGATCGAACCAGAGACCCCAAGCACCGGAGGTGAACGCTCTACCACTGAGCCACCGCGCTTCCCCCACCCCCCAGAATAGCAAAAGAGTCCCTGAAACGAGGGCGAGACCGATCATCAATATATCATTGAGATAATAATTAAATTAAAACTTTATATTATCTAATACGTCTTTGTCGAAAGATCTAATAGGCTGATTTATTTTGTGTTACAGGCCCATAGCCAGCCCAAAAATGAAGGGAGGGCCCGATCCAACCATATTATAGTTAGTTCATGACCATATTATGGTTCATTTGCAAGCCTACCGTGAAAATTTTAGATGGCCCAGCCCCCCTAGACCCCCCTGGATACAGGCCTGTTGTGTTACCCATTCATGACTCCCAGAAGGAGATGACCAGTGGCGGATCTAGCCCAGTGCCGGGGGACCTAAACCCCACCAGATTTATGTGACAAAAATAATTTACGCTATTATTTATATATTTTTGAAAGTTTATAGTAAACTCATGACATATCTCTGGGTTCTGGCTGCCCCCTCCCAATTTTTACTTTCTAAATCCGCCACTGGAAAGGACTAATTATTACTGCAGCAAGGGGTCTCGAGGAGAGAAGGCCCTCAGGACCAACTGGGAAACCATATATGTAAATCAATTCAAGGTCAAACTTCAATTGTTACATCATTTTCAAAACAACTCTCTGATTGGGAGCCCACAAATAACTTCTAGCACCGGGGCCCTGGGTAGATTTGTTACGGCACTAGAAACGAACATCCTAATATCTCATGGCTAAATGGTCAATGCCTACTGTTTGGTGCGCAGGAGACCTGTATTCAATTCCTGTTAGGAACAAGTATTTAGTTTGTGTCTCACTTTAATCTCTACATCCACGCCTCATATAGTTTCGGTTCTAAAAAGGGACGTTAAACTACAAATAAAGAACTAACAAATATACTATCTTAGTCAACATGATGTGACCCCGCATAGCGTAGTCGCTAAGACTCTCACCTCTGGTGTGCGATCGATCCCACGTTTAGTCTCCGGTGAGGATACTCGTCCAAAAATTGAAAAAGCTTTTCAGGCCAGCCGTCCTGAGTGAGATGATTCCTCAATCAAGCTAGGCAATTGCCGGGATGGTACCAACATAATGGTCCCAACCTCGTTCCTTCTTTTCCCGTTCTCTTCCCCAACTCTCCAGGTAGTGTAATCGGCGAGAGACGTCATCTCTTATACGTGACAGTCTAACATGGCCATAGACATTAAAAGCCCAGAAATATAATCCCTGATATCTAGTCAATATGTCACAGCATTGTTTGAAATGTGTTTTCTTCAGTTTTTTAAAAAGATAGTGCCAGTAAGCATTTTAAGTGAGGTCACTAGGAATTGATAGGAATGTTGTGACCCTTTTTCATCACCGAAGCAATACGAGACAGATATACTAATGCTTAACCCTTTAGAGACGAATGCTCAACCTTTCTTCGGAAACGTAAAATAGAAAATAACACCTCCAAAGCCATTCAAATCTATGCCTGTTTACGGATACTGAATGATTTACTTGACACATTTTATGTAAATGAAGCTTGTAAACAACATCCGTCCTCTCTATCAGATGATGTTTTTATATATCACATTCGACCTCAAGAGAACTATTGGTTATGTGTTTATGTCCCATACCTTTTTCTAAAAAATTAAAGTGGACTCCAAACAATTATTTGGTCTTTTGTCAGAGCAAGTACTCCCTCTAGAGATCTAATCCTGGTACATGTCTATAGAAAGCATTCTTGTTAACTATTTGGCCACGAAGAGGCACTAGCTATGCACGAACATGCTATATCAATTGTAATAATACCATTAACTTCGGTATATTCATATTTGAATGTAAAATAACACAAATGCTAGGAAATTATGCACAAGGATCACTAGGTCGTTATTTAAATGGCTAATTTGTTGAAAAGACCTACTACGAATAATAAGGAATAACATTTAAGGCCTGTTATTGAAATCTGCACGTTTTCTTTTAAGCACCAATCTCGCACAGAATGTAGATTTGCAGTTTAACGTGGTATTAAACCCCCGCTGGGGATAAAACGTAGAACCACGCTCAGAAATACATATTGTTAATCATCCCATTAGTTAGAAACTCGATGTAAATTCCTAGTGTGAGATATTTTATGATTTAATGCTAACTAGTAGGAAATCAGTAAATCGACCAAGATTGAGTTTTGGCGGGAGATTGAGTAAGAATTAAGTTCCGGCAGAAAATCGAACAAGATTGGGTTTATGCAGACGATTACGCTAAAGTTCTACAAGAAGAATTATTCTTAGGTGATATACGTTTCCAAACTTGAGACGATACAAGAAATACGTTTTCAAATTTGAGACGAGACCTGAAACATGTTTCCAAATTTGAGACGAGACGAGAAATACGTTTTCAAATTCGAGAAAAGATTAGAAATTTTTCGAGCCTTGGGCAAAACACTATAGTTGAATGAAGTCAGTCTTACCCCCAAACACTATTTTAGTATTAGTATTACATGATTCCTAGTAAAAAAAAAAAAAAAAAAAAAAGCTCTACATTGATAAAATGTTGTACGAACATCATGAAGAGCATTTATCAACGTTTAAAGATACGCAAGTCATTACACAATACACTTCCATTATCACTTTCTTCGTAGACCTCTCGCAACGCGGAGGGATTCTGATAACTTCTTGATAAAATTAAAAGAAAAATCAGGGCTTAAATTTTGTATATATGTAGATTATGGGAACGAGACGAGAAAAATTTGAAGACGATGGGAAATGTTTTTCTAGAATTTAGACGAGGAATAACTCCTTGAGAATCGAGATAAGAAATAATTCCTAGAGAATCAAGACGAGAAATAATTCCTAGAGAATCGAGACAAGAAAATAATTCCTAGAGAATCGAGATGAGAAATAATTCCTAGAGAATCGAGACAAGAAATAATTCTTAGAGAATCGAGACGAGAAATAATTCCTAGAGAATCGAGACAAGAAAATAATTCCTAGAGAATCGAGATGAGAAATAATTCCTAGAGAATCGAGATGAGAAATAATTCCTAGAGAATCGAGACAAGAAATAATTCCTAGAGAATCGAGACGAGAAATAATTCCTAGAGAATCGAGACAAGAAAATAATTCCTAGAGAATCGAGACGAGAAATAATTCATAGAGAATCGAGATGAGAAGTAATTCCTAGAGAATTGAGACGAAAAATAATTCCTAGAGAATCGAGATAAGAAATAATTCCTAGAGAATCGAGACGAGAAATAATTCCTAGAGAATCGAGACAAGAAAATAATTCCTAGAGAATCGAGACGAGAAATAATTCCTAGAGAATCCAGACGAGAAATAATTCCTAGAGAATCCAGACGAAAAATAATTCCTAGAGAATCGAGACGAGAAATAATTCCTAAAGAATCGAGACGAGAAATAATTCCTAGAGAATCCAGACGAGAAATAATTCCTAGAGAATCTAGACGAGATATGACTTCTATACAAAATTTACAAAAACGAGATCAGAAAACCTCATTTCTGGTCTCGCGAGCAACACTCGATAAAAGTACCTATGGCTTACTTGATTTATTGTTTTATTTATATTTATAGTCAACGGGTGCACAGCCCCTAGACAAGATCATCTCGCACAGAAGAGACTCTTCCCATCACACAATCTCACTTTTTGAAAACTAGATTACAGAACCATACCAGAATTCGCAGCTTATTCATGGTGCAGATTCTGTGATAAACTGTAGATCCAGGTTTTTATGTACTACTTCAATGCTAAATGGGGAGGTTGAACTTTTTCATAAATACCAATTTAATCTTTGTTGGAAAGGACGCTCACGACAACAGAAGAAAAGATTCTGTAAAATTACATACCTTATTTGTATTGATAGACAACGTATCCTATCTTATAACTATTATGATGAGGGTGATGATGCTTTTTAAGGCGCTCGTACGAACGAGATTGCACACACACACACGCACACCTTCAGAGACTGCTGTTTGTACGACCTCCTCGTCTGGAGCCGTGTCTGTCAATAACCAACAAGTGCCTTTCACTTTTAGGAACTAAGCCATCTCTATGCAGTGTGTGTGTGTGTGTGTGTGTGTGTGTGTGTGTGTGTGTGTTTGTATGTGTATATCCCTCGCACTTTCACCTCTGAGATAATTTTCCTTGCAACCTCGACAAAGAATCACGAATAATAAAAAAAAAAGTAAGAATAGGGGTATGTCACAACTATATTTTTTTTCAACGAGAAAATAAAAAGAAAATAATAAAAAGAAACTTATTAACCAATCATTTTTTATACTTTACGTGCTCACAATTATACGTAGAAGACAATACGTGTAATTTCTCAGGAACTTAAATGTTATATGCTTCAGCCTTTTTGTCTGTTCTTATATTGAGTCACGATACATTTAGCACTTTATAACTTAAAGCAGGCAACAAGAACAGTATTGAATTTGTTTGAATATATTTGTTCAATATTTTCTTTTCTTTTTAGTTAGTTTGAATTTGAATTGCAAAAAGAAAAAGAAAAAGATTATAAAGAGACGAATATATTATCTGGTGGCATGAAATCATTTCCCTCAGGACATGATTTTTTTCTTCTTTGATTTTTTTTTTTTTCTTTTCAGAATGAAGTCTAAACTAAATTCAAAAGAAACATGTGAAATCGAGTTAGCTTTTAAAGAAAGGATTCATTCTCTCAGGCTAACTTAAATCGTGAGTTGCCACTGTAAATCTGATTCGATTGTTTTATTGAAAATGACTTTTCTTTTGTTTAACGTCCCACAGATATGGCCTTTAGGCTAAAAAAAAAAAAAAACGGATGATCAATGAAAGTGAATGATTGTGAAGTTAAATTTTCGTGCTGTCATCGAGAATCGAACCCGTGATCATGTGCCCCCTAAAAGCCAAGGCGCTAACCACTAGACAGCAGGAAGGTCTTGATTGACTAAATTTGATTTTGATTTTGAGTTTAGTGTTCCTTTCAGTCGCGAGGCTATTTGAGACGTGAACTTACTAATTTACGTGGAATGCGAACCACATGAGTTCCTGCCAGGACTCGAACTCGGGTCTCTTGATTGATTGAAGTTTAAGGCTCTTCGCTAAACTCACCTCTCCTTAAAAAAATAAATAACTTAAATACAGCACAATGAAAATCATTAAAAATTCAGAAAATAAGCCAGATATAATAATGCAATATCCCTTCCTATTGGAAGCATCTCATGTTAATAAACAAAAGCACGCACTTTGGCATAAGCATCAGCAAGCAGACGACAGATGCTTTCACGACCGATGAAACACGAAGAGATACGAAGAGAACCCTTTCGAGCCCGATCTTCCCTTCAAAAATTAGCTGTATAAACGGACACTTCGATGCAGAAGATATCAGTTGTTAACTGTTTACTTCCTTCCTATCTCTCCAAGCTGTAACAGGCGGGAGAGACTACACTAAATATCCTACGTCTGAGCTGCAACGGACAAGAGGTATTCTCACCTACCTCCGAACTGCAACGGACAGGAGATCTTACCCTACCTCTGAGCTGCAACGGGCGAGAGGTATCCCCACTTATTTCCAAGCTGCAACGGGCAGTTAATTACCCTGCCTCTCTGAGCTGCAATGGGCAAGAGGTTTCTTTAGAACCAGTTGCAGCGAGCAGTATTATCCTTAACAAGCAAACCTTAAACCTTCGAGCAGTAACGGATAGGAGGTCCAATTAATACTTAAACTCAAAGGAAAGAACTTTTAGAAAATTACTTATTTATAATCTAGTGTACAAACTGTATCAACGTCTTTTCAGAATGAAAGGTGAGGGACAAACCCGTTGTTTAATGTTACTCTACTAAACATTATATTATCTACAAAACTCTATTACTTGAAGTAATAATTCTTTCTAAGACTTTTCGTATCATGTATAAATCTGGGTGGCCAACAATTATGAGACCATAGACTAAGTACCCAATTTATTTAATACCATGTTGTAGGTACTGAAGGTTCAATTCGTACATTTTCGATATTGTTCATTGTTTTTAAGTCAGGGGTCCTTAAACTTCTTGACTTCGAAGGCCCCTTCGATACGCTCTGCATTTTGCCGGAGCCTCAACCATTTCTTTAATAGAATGTAAGAAAATAGTTTCACGTATAGATTATATTTATTTTTAACTATACAAATTGTTATAATTTCATGTCTAGTGCTTACATTACAAACATTGTCAAAACCAGCTTTATTAACAATAACAAAATGACGTATCGTATTATTATTAAATTTTTCATAATGAAATTTAGTTTGATCTGCAAAACCCCAGCTATACGTTCAAGCATCCCCAGAGATCCGCGGATCACTGTCTTAAATTATCTTGTTCCACTTTTGGATTATCTTTTATCTATTTGAAGATATCACATAATTACTGTAAAATTAGCGGTATTTTAATTTCGGTATGATGATGCCTCTTAAGAGGCACATAAGTCTTGTCCAGATCCAATCAGTAAACAATGAAATTCCAATTTGATTCGGTGGATCAGGTCCAATCAAGTCCAATCTTGACTGCTTTTGAATACCCTGTTTTTTACTAAATTTACCCATACCTGATAACTCATAAAATTATATCTATACAGTTGAAATAACATGTTATCTGTAGGAGCTGTATGTTTTACTTAAAATTATTGCTGACGAAAATGTAAAATCCCATACAAGCAGAAAGCCTGAACTTATGCTCAAAGATAATTACAGAGCTCAGTGGAAGAATGTCCTGTATGACTTCTACAGAAATCTTCTTGTATTAACTACACGAATCATCCTTGTGCCATCTATTATGTGTGGTGTCAATTTATTTGTTGCGGTGTATACCAAACCTTGTTTCATTTCCTCTCTAAAATTTGTAGAATTATGCAATCCCTTGAAATCTTTAAATTGCTTTGCTCTCACAAAGTTGCAAATGTGGAATACACCATTCTTCCGCTAGACTCTTCATTGATGTACGTTAGTATCAGTGGCGGCCGGTGGATTGTAGTTTCGGGTGTTGCAGTACGAACGATCGGAGACAGAAGATATAAAGTGGACTCATTGACTAATCAGCATATATTTAGATGAAAATGCTATGTGACATGTGAAATTAAATAAAATTCTGTTTTTTAAAATATAAAAACTGCAGAATATTTTATCCGATTAATCACTTTATTTAATTAGTAAGTTCATTCTCCTCTCCTTGATTGGAGCAAATCTGCCTAATACATGTTCGTAGAACTCTGGTATTCTTATCGTCATGTCTTTTTCGATGGAAAACATAATCAATGGTGATAACCTTTCTCGGGACATTCAATTCCTTGAAAGTGTCAATTCTTTTTGATGTGGAAAAAACTTTTCTTCTTTTGCTGATGCCATACGTACAGTTAATATTAATTGCAGAAGCTTTATAGATTTACTAAATATTTTTTCTAGATTATTGTGAACAATTCATTCTAGCAAACTCAGTCCCTGATAGTGATCCGAATTCCTCTTCAGCGTAGACTGAAGAGAGTTCGTAGCAGAGACTACTGTTACAAAAAAATGTACATTGAACACATTTTATTCACAGTTTATCTAGGAAAATTTAAAATAAATTGTGGAAATGTATCTAGTACAAAGATTACCGCCATATGATGTCCTGTAAATTTAAACCGGACTTTTTTCGAACACTCTCTTGAATTGCTCTTTGCTTGTTTTGTCTAAGCTTTAATTGCAAGTTTTTCATCAGTTAAAAGCTGGGATTTTTTTTTTTTTTTTGTAAGTATATAAGTCATAGTATAGCCCACAATTCATTCAGAATTTGCAGGTTATTTACAGAATTAAAGCACACACAATAAAATTAAATCCAATAACTAATAACCAAAACAGCTGATACAAAAGAGGTACTGGTATATCAATTGCGAATGTCACATATTCATACATCGACACACACATGTGCGTAAACAAAAAAAAAAAAAAACTACATTCCAAATCATCCGTCTTGGTTGTTACGCAATGCACGATGAACACAATATACTTCCACATAAGGCGAAATAATGCTTATTAATGTCATACGTTCTGGAAAGCAAACCTTGAAGCCCGCCAGATGTAGGGTCAGCATGTAACAGAAGCCAAAAGCAAAGAACATCAAAACAAACAGCATTGCCAGTTCTACA
The DNA here is from genome assembly GCF_964235325.1 of Thermobia domestica. Lineage (NCBI taxonomy): Eukaryota > Metazoa > Arthropoda > Insecta > Zygentoma > Lepismatidae > Thermobia > Thermobia domestica. The sequence goes on from NC_137456.1 coordinate 68,228,932, forward strand.
CCCAGAAATATTAGCTTGGATTGGTCCAAAGTATTTGAGGGAGGTCCAATACGTCTACGTAATATCGAAGCTGTCTTATACTGCATCCGAAAAGACGGTAAGTAATTCTTAATTACTGTCACCTATATTTTTAGGAAAAAATGATAGAACGATTATTTTTATAAGAAAAGAAAGAGTACATGATGAGGCGTAAAATAAATTATTTAGCCTGCATCAATCATCTCTCTGTTAAACAAGTATAGTTCATTAGGAAAGTCTACAAATGTTAGTCGTTTCGAAATTTTTGCGAGGTCCAGACCCGGTGGACCCCCTCGTGGCTACGCCCCTGAGCATTGCAAACTAGTCCCAAATTCAATGTGGCGTTCCCCATCATACAGTTTTATGTGGAAATTATCAAGAATATAAAATATACTTATTTTATAAAAAGAAATATGTATATACTAAAATACTATCCACAGAGGGGGGGGGGGGAATTCTACATATTGACTTATTAATTTTGGTTCACAAATTACTGTAGAAGAAGCCTTCATTATCTATGTAAGCTAAGAATTAACTTGTAAATACGGATGTAGTTTCATTTGATTTCTGCTCTACTACATATTTTCTTTCTTATTTTGTAATTCTGCAACCACTTTTTTAATAGTCATTATACTGTATTGATTTGTTTCAATATAGTCCCGTAATTTAAAAATATGAATGCATAAAAACAAATTCCATTTGTTAATTACTAGTGAAATAAAATTCAGAAATCTTATTTAGCGCGAAAATCCTTCTCGTTCACTGGAAACCGTGCTGTGTTGCAGAAGCACTGCAACGACCAGAGCCTTTAACTTTTGAGATAGGGGAAAGGAGACTTAACATTCGTTCCAATTGCCGCTCTGAATGAATCTGGTCGTTGTATGCTCGCTACAACGCAATATAAATTAGAGACTCTGTGAAAGATTATTTTTCGCTTTTTTAAAACGGATTAACGGAATGGACAGTTACATAAGTAAAAAAAATATGATATTTAAAGTATATATGAGAGTATTAGAAAGTATTTTTTTCTGTTCTTTACTACTATTGATAATAATACTTTTTTCTTTAAATACTTTAGTCGTTGCGCAACGCTGCAACACTAACTCTAGCCCGCCACTGGTTAGTATATGTATTTTCTTGACCTCTTTCTAAGAATTAATTCGTCTGAAGTCTTTCTAGGATTTGATATTCCTTCACTTGTTGTTGGAACTAGCGCCAGTATTCATGTTGCACATTTTTTTTAAAAAAAATTAGGAATAAATATTATTCTATCTTGTGGAAGGATAACCTATTTGGCTGTGTTGGTAATACTAGGAGCAGTGATGTACACAGAATTTCATTAAAAGTGGGGCTCACGCCCCCAAGTTCATATTGTACCATGGTTTTTGTATACGTAGGTCTATGTATGTTAATATGATAAAAGCGCATTTTTCCATGATGAGCGCAAGAGTCTTGGTCTTGCAGTTTGTGTAAGAGTCTTGCACGCAAGACCAATACCAAGACTAGGAATTCTGATGCAAGCCCAAGACCAAGACCAAGACCATACCTACAAGACGAAGACAAGACCAAGACTTGCGCAAGAGTCTTGCACAGGTACTGGTACTACTTGAATTATTTTATACAATGTAAAAAAGAAGGGTAAAAATCAATACATCTTTCACTTGAATTTCTTGTCTTCAGTAAAAATGCCGCTGGAATAAATGTGTTCCCAGTAGTTTATGCAATCTGTGTAAGTCGATTTTCCCTTGTAGCATATTGCTACAGGTCGTTTTCTGAATCGGTTGTTCGCGTTTTCTGTAGTTATCACTTGTTTTCAAGGCACACAGGTGTCATTCTAATCAAATCTTGTTTCACACAATGAAATGTGTCATTAGTGCTGGATTAAGATGCATTCCTGCGTTTTTGAAAAATGAGGATCACTTATCGGGAAATCATACACTGTTCTACAAGTGTGTGTTATCTGGAGTAAACTTAAACCTTTGACTTTCGAGCTGGTAAAGTTTGTCGGCTCGTTCTGGGATAAATATAGCAAGATGTCCATAAGAAGCGGATAAGCGAAAAATAAACTAAAACATGTTATGGTCGCAGTGACTCAGTAGTAGCCGCTGTGTGTATCCGAGCGGTCTGAGACGTTAGGCTAATGATTGTGTGGTGAAGCCCATTGGGGGTTCGAATTAGAGATTTCCAGAACCGGTTCCTAGTGGAACCGGTTTTCGGGTCTGAATGGATCCGGTTCCGGAGCCGGTTTTTCGGATCCAGGCATGGAACCGGTTCTTCGGATCCAGGTCTGGAACCGGTTCCGCTGGAACCGAAACTTTGTTACCATCCCTACGCTAAACGCGAACTGCTGGCAAGCTGTGAACAGTATGCTAGATGAAATGGTGGAAGCGACAGGCAGGCGCCAGGCGGAGGCAGCTTGTCTCATTTGGCTAAATAAAGTGGGTAACTGGCAAACTCATTGGCTAAACAGGCAAACTGACCAACTCATTTGGCTAAACACCCACTGGTGGACCAAATTTTTTTTTCTGGGGGCACAAGCGGGTCTGGGCGGGGAAGGCACAAGTGCATGGTCCTCTTTGCATTATTTTTGAAGGTGAACTTTGTGCTTCCTTTACGGGTCTTTGGGGGTTTCAGATCCAGGTCTGGAACCGGTTCCTAAGATCCGGTTCTGGAACCGGGTTTTCAGATCCAGATCTGGAACCGGTTCCTAAGATTCGGTTCTGGAACCGGGTTTTCAGATCCAGATCTGGAACCGGTTCTTAAGATCCGGTTCTGGAACCGGGTTTTCGGATCCAGGTCTGGAACCGGTTCCTAAGATCCGGTTCTGGAACCGGGTTTTCGGGTCCAGGTCCGGAACCGGTTTTGAAAACCGGATCTCCGAGAACCGGTTTCTCGCGGAACCGGTTCCGCCGGAACCGGAACTTTGTGGCCATCCCTAGTTCGAATCCCTCTGAAGAGCAATCTCGGAATTTTAACTGCCCTCGATATTTCTGTGTTCGTGTCCCTTTCGTGTTTGGAATACGTTGAAAGGACGTGAGGAACTGGCGAACAATACCCCGAATTAAAAAAAAAAGTGGTAGAGCTGGGGTCCCTGGTTCGATCCCATCTTGCGCATGTGAGCTTTTTTGGTGGACAAACACTGTATGTGTGGGTTTTCTCGGGGTTTTCGCGTTTCCTCCTACTTTCTTCATTCCACCGTTTCATTAAATTTTTCTCAACTATCATCGTCTCCCTTAGTCTCGGTGCATAAGCGTGGAACGTTAAACTAAATATTTCATTTTTTCTTTCAAAACTAAAGAGAACTGTAGTATTGAACATCGGTAATTCAATATACCATAGGTGCCGACTACATGGGTACGGCCTTGAATCTGAGGCTCAAGCATCCATGGGAAATTTTTAATGTGTGCTCATAAAATTAATATCGAAATAACATTTTTCATGATATTGACAAGAACTTAGTGTATGTGACCGCAAGTTTGATTTCATGGGCGGATGCTTATACGTTGACTAATTGTTTATCAATATAACTTTTGGCCTCCTTAGGTATACGGCACATCGAGGATTGGGCGATATAACATTATACAATAAATAACCCATATTCATAAGTGAGAGTGATTCTGTAGAGTTATTTCAAATAACTTGTAGTTTGATGCTGTTATTTTGTATTTCTAATATAGGTCAAAAGTATTTATATAAATTGAGTTTATACAAAAGATATAGACAGTTGAGTCGTTTTCAGTTTCACTCAAATTATATTCAAATACTAAGAGGTTTGATTATAATCATTATTATTTTAATTTTTTCTCTATCTTTTTTTGGGTCAATATTGCTAAACATATCATCATTATAGCTATTCTACCATTATTGGCAGATTACTTGCTGCAACTGAGAAGCTTCAATGTACAGCTAGTCTCTTCGTCTTGACGTAGCAATTTTCTGTTTTAATACATCCCTTCAACTAGTCTCCTTCGCCCCCTCCCTCTCTTACCTTCCACCATAATCTCTAGCACGTCCCTCATAATACAGTTCCCCCTTAGCCAGTGTCCCAACCAGTTCCTCTTCCTCCTCTTAGTTTTATCTAAAATTCTTCTTTTCTTTGCTACTATTATTTTTAACACCTCATTCGTTTCCCGTTTAACCCAGTTAATACTCTCCTTTTTTTTCTCCATGCTCACGTTTCGAAAGCCTGCAATTTTTATCATCGCTTTTGCGTAATGTCCATGTTTCTATCCCATAGAGTACATATTGGAATCAATAAAACAAACTCTCAGTATTTAATTAGAAGTTTGTTCAATACATAGATTAGCTAGTCGTGGTTGAAAAGAAAATATCTGACGTGTTTAGAATGTAAAAATAATTTTGCAATTCATGGTATTTCAATAATCTGTGTCGTCTTGATTTTATTTTATGCATCTCAGGGGTAGCCTCCCCATTTTGGGAACCAGTGGAGAATTGGATCTGTAAAAAAAATATATAAAAAGAATACGAAACGTTGTGATTTATCTTACAAGTAGTGAAGCGTGGGCACCCATTGAAAATAAAATAAATGTCATCGCTTATGTTGTACATTATCATCATACTTACACGATGGTAAAGTATATGACATTTAGAAACATATATTGTATTCCCGATACTATTGGCGCATTGTAGAATTTATTATCCCTTATGTCCAGAGTAAAATTTACCTAGGAAAACCATATGATTTCTTAAAAGCAAGACTTGCAATACTCTTGCATGCAAGACCAAGACCAAGACTAAGACTGGGTGTGCAAGACCAAGACCAAGGGTTCCATTGCAACACCAAGTCCAAGACTGGATGTGCAAGACCAAGACCAAGACCAAGACCAAGACCAAGGGTTCCATTGCAACACCAAGACCAAGACTGGATGTGCAAGACCAAGACCAAGGGTTCCATTGCAACACCAAGACCAAGACTGGATGTGCAAGACCAAGACCAAGGGTTCCATTGCAACACCAAGACCAAGACTGGATGTGCAAGACCAAGACCAAGATCACACATGTCTTGATCTTGGTCTTGCATTTGCTCATCACTTATTCTTGTGGAAGGAGATAGGGTTAGAAACCAGTAACCTGCGCTTGCGTACACCAGCAAAAAGGATTTTGTTTTATTCAATATGTTTCTAGAGCAGTGGTTCCCAACCGGAATGTCGCAACATTTTAGAAGTTAAAAATCATGTAGCATTTAATAATAAGTTAAAAATCGATTTTGAGATAGATTTTATCAGCAAACATCTCCAGCGGAACAGTAGCGTAGCCAGGATGTGTCTTTGAGGGGGGAGCAAGTGCTGTTAAAGGTACATATAGAAAAATTACAAACAAAAAAATATGTAAACATAAAAATATATTTTAAAAAAATTACAAACATCAACGTTATAACGAAATACTTTGGATAGTTTAATAATTACCTGTACCTTGGGCAGAAAGTGCTCATACATGTGCACTATACTTAATAGAATGTTAATTTAATATTAACAAAAAGAAGAATGTTTGTAATATCTGTAAGAGATTATTATGGGATAGTGTTATGTAATTAGTTGCTATGTAGTTGTTTATGGATACCTAATCATCTTGTATGTGTGCATGACAATATGAATAAAAATACATAAAAGTGTATCAACTAATGAACCATTTTATACCGTTCATCGACTTTATAATTTTGATAGAAAAGGTGAGAATAATAATATGTATAATTATTAAAGATATTTTTACATGCAAATTATTACTACCACTCGAGATTCATATATCATCGATCGAACCAGGTTGACGACTACCCTTGGTGAGTCGTTATAAAAATTTTGGTTTACCTCACCCGGGACCTTTTCATAAATTCATATCCCGAAGCATAGTAAGGGTGAATTTACTTTTGTCATAAGGTTAATGAATACAAATTTCACAAGACTTAGGAGTGGTAGGATAATTATAAGAAAAATGAACGGTGAAGCAATGGAGAATGAATCCAATAATAGTGACAACGGTGAACATAGTGTAGCACCAGGAATGACATCAGAAGACCGAATCTTGCTAGCCTTACAGCGACAATTGATTCAGATGTCTACCGAGTTAAAGCAGACGATAGAGCAAAAGTACGAAGAATCCAACAAGCAATGCGAGGAATTAAGCAGACGAATGGAACAGAAGTCAGATGAAACGCAACAATTAATTATCCAGACGATGAACGATATCACCTCGCAGTTCGAGGAAAAGTTAAAAGGAATATCTGAGGACAATCACCTGAGCCAAGAAATCAGTGATGTAAAAAAGGATTTAGAAGTAATAGAATCTTCTGTTCAACAGCAAAAGATTCAGGTCATCAATAATTCTAACAACATACGTGCAAATACGCAATTGATAGCTACTCTACAGGAAGAAATTAGGACGCTACAGGTTAAGGACAACACATACCACAATAATATGGGTAGTGAGCGCTTGGAGTTTCCCCACTCACCAGAGATGACTTCGCCTTCACCTGTGTCTGATGAGGATATTATTTTGGAAGAAATTCATCCGAAGAGGACAGATGGGTGGAAAAGGGATAGTGCAACGACACATCACGTCATGGATAGGAATTGTCACCCAATAAGTACACGGAATGGTAAAAGAAAGGTAAAGTTAAGTGTTAAGATGAGTGAAATACGAGCTATGAGTAAATTCAGTGGTAAATGTAATGAAAACGCTACTTCTTTCCTGGAAAAATTTCAAGACGAATGTAATATAATGAGTATAGATAGATCACAATATATGAAATTAATCCCTCATGTATTACTCCCACCATGTTCTTTATGGTTTAAAGCAGTACGCGATCACATCAATACATATGAGGAATTCAAAGCGGCATTGATCGCGAATTATGAAAATGACTTTTTGCTTGCAAATCGAGATGCCACCATTAGAAATCAACATTTCAATCCTCGTTTGCACAAATCTGTTGTAGAGTTTGTTGTAAATACATACAACGAATTAAAAGTAGTTAATCCCTTGCAATCGGAATCTAGAATAATAGCATCGATTCGAAATTTGCTCCCATTTAAGTTACAACAGATCTTGTTCTCTACACAGTGTATGAGTTTCAACCATTTATTAATGCTTGTCCAATGCTATGAAACCCAATACCATGCTATGAATCAACAAGCAGGAGTAGGTAAAAGTAAAAATAATTCAGATCATTTTGTACCTGTTCGGAATCTAAATATCCGAAGTGTGAATGATACGGAACACAACCTAAGCCGAGTAAATTCTAGCAATCAAAACGAGCAAAATAGGCAAAGTTAGGTAGGGAATACGCCTAACCTAATTAATCGTAGTAATCCCTATGTTAGATCATATAATAATCAAAACAGGTTTAAAAATAGACGGAATGTATGGCGAAATTCCAGGGATACAACCAACTACGTGGATAGACGTAATTGGAGAACAAGAGATGGCACTTCGCATCAAGATCCAGGTATCGAAGTAATTCCTGTACAGAACAGTAATACGGGACATAATCATGATTGTGCTGTACAATGTACTTTACTGGAACCATACACGAGTATGAATTTAAACTAATTGCGGCTGATGTGGTAGGGGTTAAACCCATATCAGCTGTAGATTCTCATGAACATTTATTTGCAAATTTAAGTGATAATTCTTATGAACATTTATCTTCCAATTTACATGTTCATGTTAATGATGAAAATGATCTTCCATATGAAGTCTCTGTAGATAATTATTCGGAAATAGCAATTAATAGATGTCAGTACAATTTATACCTGTAGTAAATCGTTGTTGGTTCGAAGATGATACTGTCAATGATGGTTTTGATATTGAAAAAAATTTTGTATTTTTAAAATCATATAGTACAGCTAAAATACCTATCAAAGTCAATGGGTTAAACACTGAAGCTTTACTTGATACAGGAGCAAATGCCTCTCTATTATCGTATTCGTAGTGGAAAGCAATTACTAGTAATTATTCGAACCCTAAGTTACAAAAGGCTGAGAATCTTATTATAGTTGATTTTACCGGTAAACATAAAAAGAGAGTAGCTGGAATTACTCGTGTGACAATAACTATTCAAGATTTTGAAATATCAATCCCTATTCTGGTAATAAAGGAACTTAACGAGAAATTAATTATGGGTTTAGATTTATTATCTCAATTGCGTGTCATGCTTGATTTTAAAAACCAAACGTTGACTATACCTGATATACCTCAGGAAATCGTTCAGAAACTGCTTCCAAAATTAGATAATAGTGCTTGTCAATATAATAATATTTCTCATGTAGTGAATAATGTTTCTGTTAGTGCAGAAAGTGGTAAATTAAATGATCAACGAATGGATGATATACAAAATTTGGTGAATTTAAAAGACGATGTATTATTTTCTGAGCGTGTTAAGTCACTCGAAAGCAGTCTTGATTTTACAGATAATACAGTAAAAGCTGACTTTATGGATATCCTATTCAAACATAGGTTATGTTTAATTCTTGATTTTTATTCAATTTCATTTTCTTTGATTTTCATTAACCAACGATAAGTTTCTAATGATTTTAATTCTTTCTTATTAATGTGAAGGATTATAATTTAATTCATAATTGATTAAACACAAAAATTGTTAACATTATATTAATTTTGTGTTGAAACTTTATTGTCAAAAATAAGTATTAATGAAGTGAAAGATTTGTTATAAATGTATCTATATCTATAATATGTAATTAAGATACATACGAGGGGCGATCAAAATGTGATGGACCTATGTAATGTAAAACCATTATTGTGAACGGACCAGTGGTTCTTGAAGATAAAAGCCAAGCTCGCTTATGACTTTTATATTCAGTCCAATTGTCGGGCGACATTTTATATAACGAAATACTTTGGATAGTTTAATAATTACCTGTACCTTGGGCAGAAAGTGCTCATACATGTGCACTATACTTAATAGAATGTTAATTTAATATTAACAAAAAGAAGAATGTTTGTAATATCTGTAAGAGATTATTATGGGATAGTGTTATGTAATTAGTTGCTATGTAGTTGTTTATGGATACCTAATCATCTTGTATGTGTGCATGACAATATGAATAAAAATACATAAAAGTGTATCAACTAATAAACCATTGGATACCGTTCATCGACTTTATAATTTTGATAGAAAAGGTGAGAATAATAATATGTATAATTATTAAAGATATTTTTACATGCAAATTATTACTACCACTCGAGATTCATATATCATCGATCGAACCAGGTTGACGACTACCCTTGGTGAGTCGTTATAACGTACCAAAGTACATTGTCGGACCTCTTTGGGGGGAGGCCTGACCCCTCTGGCCCCCTTTCCCTACGCCACTGGAGCGGCAGAAATAATATTCAGTACTACGTAGAGTCACTCCTTTGCAGAATAGTATTAATATCAAACAAGCGTTCAGTGTTCGTATGTGTTCAGTAAAGTGTCTCATCAGTCGAAGAAAAGGTTGAGAATCAGAACTCTAGGGTATACGCTTCTTAATTAACCGTCCTAAGCACATCTGTTGGAAAATCAATCTTATTAGTAATTTTGGGCTCAATTCTTACTGGGTCTTCTACTCTATAGGACGAGAAAAAAAAAACAACTGTAAGTTTTCAAAATGTGACTGTGGAAAAGAGTGAAGAAATTTAGCTAGAAAACTGAACGAAAAACGAAAATTTTAGGAATAATAGGGGAAAAAAGAATAATTTTAAGTGTAATTAAAAGGAGGAAGAAAAATTGTTTGAGAGATTGGCTGAGAAGGAACTGTATCGTGAAGAATGTTGCAGTGGCAGGAAAAAGAGGGAACGGAAAACAGGCTGCGATAGACGGAGGGCACTAAAGCATCAGGATGAAGATGTTAACGAAGCACCACTGTGCAAGAAAGCTTCTCTGTTTGCAGCAGATCACCTGCCAGTAATATTAGAATATTAGGCTTCAAAATTATTCTTATGTATATGTATGGAAAGTCTTCTAGTACGGCTATACCTGTCTCTCAGTCTGTAGACAGGTATCAGGGTAGAAACGATAAGAGATAGTGAGAAACTCTTTCTTTGATATGAGTTCAGTATTCCAAGAATAGCTTTCATCTCTTCCTTTAACTCTCTTTCAAACCGGAAGTAGTAGAAGTCAATCATTTTTGGTTTCAACGTTGATTGTCATAGAGCAGAAAAAATTAAAATGAGTGGTGTTCAATAAATATTTCTCCTGACCCACTTACCATTAACTGAGATTAATAGAAATTTGGTACAGCCATTAGTTCTTCTCTACATAGGATCTTCCAATAACCACACACTTTTCTCATCGGTTTATGAACTTATGAAGACCTTGTTTGTAGAAGTTTGTTTCAAAGCTATGACTTGACCTCAGAAATCAGTCTTTTATCGTCTTTGAAATGCTTTTCCTCCAAAAATGACCAGAAGTCAGATGATGCATGATCAAAAGAATACGGGGGATGGGGAGGGAATTCATCCCCGCTAGATTATGCTTCTGTCTGGGCAACATGCGAATTGTGAGCTGGAGCGTTGTCAAGAAGGATACAGACTTCTGGTCAGCATTGTACGTCTCTTGGTTTTGATTGAATCCCGTAATTTCTGCAACAGTAATTGTGATACACTTCTAGAAAATTCATAATTCTACTCCATGCTGGACCAAAAAAAGAACTCTCAGCATGACCTTTCCCGCTGGGGGTTGGATATGAGCTTTCTTTGGTGTTGGTGCGTAAATATGCTTCCATTACTTTGACTGGATCTTAGTCACTGGATCTTAGTGATGGATCCATGTTTCCTCTTCAGCTATTAGTATGTCAAAAGAAAAAAAAAAGTATTCCTGTTTTTCGTTGTACAGGATCAAAAGTTTCTCGGAGCAAATATCTCGTTCTTGCTTTAGGAAAGGTGTCACTAGCCGGGAACCTATCGCGCAGACATCTTATGAATGGTTATACTGCGATCCTCCAAAATTGTGGTTTCCACTTTCCAATTGAGTCTTCATCAATCATGATCTGGGGTCGCTCTGGAATGGGAGGGAAGGGGCAATTCTTCTGAAATCCTACCACAATTGAACTGACTTTTGATGGGACTCCCTCTCCATAAGTCTCTTTCATGTTATCAAATGATTCCTTTAAAATGGTTTTCGAACTTTGAGCCACTCGAAGTAGTTCGGGGATGATAGTAACCAGGCAAGCTAACCATTTGAGATTGTTGGGCGTACAAAGACTATAAAAGAAACAGTAAAAGTTAGATATTAAGACAATAGTTTGAACCTTAAGGTTTGGTAGAAGATTCAAACGGTGACGGATATTAGTGGCCAGTTATGTCAGATGAAGTTTCCATGTGAGATACTTGTCAAATTTTCAGCTAGATAGTTGAAGATGTAGATAAACAAAAACGACGAACTAAATTTAACATAATATTTTAATGTACGTATTTTCTTCCAGTATTATTGGTCAGCAAAACTGTGCAGAAAAGTGATATTTTTAATAGGAGGGTCCATAATATGTTATTATTATTAATAAAAAGTAACTGAGACAGTTAAATTTTGGGATGGGGTTTAATAAAATTTTAGTGATAATAAATAAAAAATACAACAGAAAATAGTTCATTTAACGTACACAACTACATACACGTATATTATACTGATAAAACACCACAAATACAATTAATTTTTAACAAGGTTCACTTAGATGTTGTAGGCAATATTGAAACAGTAAAAGAAAAGGTAATTTTCTAACTTTTACGGTCAACTATTTTTATCGATGTAATATAAATAAAATAAAGAGTTTGTTTGTGTGTCTGTGTGCGGCCTGGGGACCAGACGAGTAGACCGAGAGTTACCAAATTTTGGTCACGGG